>NC_041382.1:766369794-766432753 GCF_002162155.2 Triticum dicoccoides | reverse complement strand
CTCCTCCTGCGCCCTCCTCCTGGCCGGCCGCCCCTCCCCCTTGGATCCTTTATATACGGGGGCAGGGGGGCACCTCTAGACACACAAGTTGATCTTCGTGATCATTCCTTAGCCGTGTGCGGTGCCCCCCTCCACCATATTCCACCTCGATCATATTGTAGCGGTGCTTAGGCGAAGCCCTGCGACGGTAGAACATCAAGATCGTCACCACGCCGTCGTGCTGACGGAACTCCTCTCCGAAGCTTTGCTGGATCGGAGCCCGGGGATCGTCATCGAGCTGTACGTGTGCTAAGAACTCGGAGGTGCCGGAGTAACGGTGCTTGGATCGGTTGGATCGGGAAGAAGACGTACGACTACTTCCTCTACGTTGTGTCAATGCTTCCGTTGCGATCTACAAGGGTACGTAGATCATACTCTCCCCTCGTTGCTATGCATCACCATGATCTTGCGTGTGCGTAGGAAATTTTGAAATTACTACGTTCCCCAACAGTGGTATCAGAGCCTAGGTTTTATGGTTTGATGTTATTTGCACGAGTAGAACACAAGTGAGTTGTGGACGATACAAGTCATACTGCCTACCAGCATGTCATACTTTGGTTCGGCGGTATTGTTGGACGAGACGACCCGGACCAACCTTACGCGTACGCTTACGCGAGACCGGTTCCCTCGACGTGCTTTGCACATAGATGGCTTGCGGGCGACTGTCTCTCCAACTTTAGTTGAACTGAGTGTGGCTACGCCCGGTCCTTGCGAAGGTTAAAACGGAGTCTATTTGACAAACTATCGTTGTGGTTTTGATGCGTAGGTGAGATTGGTTCTTGCTTAAAGCCCATAGCAGCCACGTAAAACTTGCAACAACAAAGTAGAGGACGTCTAACTTGTTTTTGCAGGGCATGTTGTGATGTGATATGGTCAAGACATGATGTTGAATCTTATTGTATGAGATGATCATGTTTTGTAACCGAGTTATCGGCAACTGGCAGGAGCCATATGGTTGTCGCTTTATTGTATGCAATGCAATCGCGATGTAATGCTTTACTTTATCACTAAGCGGTAGCGATAGTCGTGGAAGCATAAGACTGGAGAGACGACAACGATGCTACGATGGAGATCAAGGTGTCGCGCCGGTGACGATGGTGATCATGAAGGTGCTTCGGAGATGGAGATCACAGGCACAAGATGATGATGGCCATATCATATCACTTATATTGATTGCATGTGATGTTTATCTTTTTATGCATCTTATCTTGCTTTGATTGACGGTAGCATTATAAGATGATCTCTCACTAAATTATCAAGAAGTGTTCTCCCTGAGTATGCACCGTTGCGAAAGTTCTTCGTGCTGAGACACCACGTGATGATTGGGTGTGATAGGCTCTACGTTCAAATACAACGGGTGCAAAACAGTTGCACACGCGGAATACTCAGGTTATACTTGACGAGCCAAGCATATACAGATATGGCCTCGGAACACGGAGACCGAATGGTCGAGCGTGAATCATATAGTAGATATGATCAACAAAATGATGTTCAGCGATGAAACTACTCCATCTCACGTGATGATCGGACATGGTTTAGTTGATTTGGATCACGTGATCACTTAGAGGATTAGAGGGATGTTTATCTAAGTGGGAGTTCTTAAGTAATATGATTAATTGAACTTAAATTTATCATGAACTTAGTACCCTATAGTATCTTGCTTGTTTATGTTGATTGTAGATAGATGGCTTGTGCTGTTGTTCCGTTGAATTTTAATGCGTTCCTTGAGAAAGCAAAGTTGAAAGATGATGGTAGCAATTACACGGACTGGGTCCGTAACTTGAGGATTATCCTCATTGCTGCACAGAAGAATTACGTCCTGGAAGCACCGCTGGGTGCCAGGCCTGCTGCTGGAGCAACACCAGATGTTATGAGCGTCTGGCAGAGCAAAGCTGATGACTACTCAATAGTTCAGTGTGCCATGCTTTACGGCTTAGAATCGGGACTTCAACGACGTTTTGAACGTCATGGAGCATATGAGATGTTTCAGGAGTTGAAGTTAATATTTCAAGCAAATGCCCGGATTGAGAGATATGAAGTCTCCAATAAGTTCTATAGCTGCAAGATGGAAGAGAACAGTTCTGTCAGTGAGCATATACTCAAAATGTCTGGGTATAATAATCACTTGATTCAATTGGGAGTTAATCTTCCAGATGATTGCGTCATTGACAGAATTCTCCAATCACTGCCACCAAGCTACAAGAGCTTCGTGATGAACTATAATATGCAAGGGATGAATAAGACTATTCCTGAGCTCTTCGCAATGCTGAAAGCTGCGGAGGTAGAAATCAAAAAGGAGCATCAAGTGTTGATGGTTAACAAAACCACTAGTTTCAAGAAAATGGCAAAGGGAAGAAAAAGGGGAACTTCAAGAAGAACAGCAAGCAAGTTGCTGCTCAAGAGAAGAAACCCAAGTCTGGACCTAAGCCTGAAACTGAGTGCTTCTACTGCAAGCAGACTGGTCACTGGAAGCGGAACTGCCGAAAGTATTTGGCGGATAAGAAGGATGGCAAGGTGAACAAAGGTATATATGATATACATGTTATTGATGTGTACCTTACTAATGCTCGCAGTAGCACCTGGGTATTTGATACTGGTTCTGTTGCTAATATGTGCAACTCGAAACAGGGGCTACGGATTAAGCGAAGATTGGCTAAGGACGAGGTGACGATGCGCGTGGGAAACGGTTCCAAAGTCGATGTGATCGCGGTCGGCACGCTACCTCTACATCTACCTTCGGGATTAGTATTAAACCTAAATAATTGTTATTTAGTGCCAGCGTTAAGCATGAACATTATATCTGGATCTTGTTTGATGCGAGACGGTTATTCATTTAAATCAGAGAATAATGGTTGTTCTATTTATATGAGTAATATCTTTTATGGTCACGCACCCTTGAAGAGTGGTCTATTCTTATTGAATCTCGAGAGTAGTGATACACATATTCATAATGTTGAAGCCAAAAGATGCAGAGTTGATAATGATGGTGCAACTTATTTGTGGCACTGCCGTTTAGGTCATATCAGTGTAAAGCGCATGAAGAAACTCCATACTGATGGACTTTTGGAACCACTTGATTATGAATCACTTGGTACTTGCGAACCGTGCCTCATGGGCAAGATGACTAAAACACCATTCTCCGGTACTATGGAGAGAGCAACAGATTTGTTGGAAATCATACATACAGATGTATGTGGTCCGATGAATACTGAGGCTCGTGGCGGATAACGTTATTTTCTCACCTTCACAGATGATTTAAGCAGATATGGTTATATCTACTTAATGAAACATAAGTCTGAAACATTTGAAAAGTTCAAAGAATTTCAGAGTGAAGTGGAAAATCATCGTAACAAGAAAATAAAGTTTCTACGATCTGATCATGGAGGAGAATATTTGAGTTACGAGTTTGGTATACATTTGAAAAATTGTGGAATAGTTTCACAACTCACGCCACCCAGAACACCACAGCGTAATGGTGTGTCCGAACGTCGTAATCGTACTTTACTAGATATGGTGCGATCTATGATGTCTCTTACTGATTTACCGCTATCATTTTGGGGATACGCTCTAGAGACGGCCACATTCACGTTAAACAGGGCACCATCAAAATCCGTTGAGACGACGCCTTATGAACTATGGTTTGGCAAGAAACCAAAGTTGTCGTTTCTGAAAGTTTGGGGCTGCGATGCTTATGTGAAAAAGCTTCAACCTGATAAGCTCGAATCCAAATCGGAGAAATGTGTCTTCATAGGATATCCAAAGGAAACTATTGGATACACCTTCTATCACAGATCCGAAGGCAAGACTTTTGTTGCTAAATTCGGAAACTTTCTTGAGAAGGAGTTTCTCTCGAAAGAAGTGAGTGGGAGGAAAGTAGAACTTGACGAGGTAACTGTACCTGCTCCCTTGTTGGAAAATAGTACATCACAGAAAACTGTTTCTGCGACACCTACACCAATAAGTGAGGAAGTTAATGATAATGATCATGAAACTTCAGAACAAGATACTACTGAACCTCGTAGATCAAACAGAGTAAGATCCGCACCAGAGTGGTACGGTAATCGAGTTCTGGAAGTCATGCTACTAGATCATGATGAACCTATGAACTATTAAGAAGCGATGGTGAGCCCAGATTCCGCAAAGTGGCTTGAAGCCATGAAATCTGAGATGGGATCCATGTATGAGAACAAAGTATGGACTTTGGTTGACTTGCCCAATGATCGGCAAGCAATTGAGAATAAATGGATCTTCAAGAAAAAGACTGATGCTGACGGTAATGTTACTGTCTATAAAGCTCGACTTGTCGCAAAAGGTTTTCGACAAGTTTAAGGGGTTGACTATGATGAGACCTTCTCACCCGTAGCGATGCTTAAGTCTGTCCGAATCATGTTAGCAATTGCCGCATTTTATAATTATGAAATCTGGCAGATGGATGTCAAAACTGCATTCCTGAATGGATTTCTGGAAGAAGAGTTGTATATGATGCAACCAGAAGGTTTTGTTGATCCAAAGGGAGCTAACAAAGTGTGCAAGCTCCAGCGATCCATTTATGGACTGGTGCAAGCCTCTCGGAGTTGGAATAAATGTTTTGATAGTGTGATTAAAGCATTTGGGTTTATACAGACTTTCGGAGAAGCCTGAATTTACAAGAAAGTGAGTGGGAGCTCTGTAGCATTTCTAATATTATATGTGGATGACATATTATTGATTGGAAATGATATAGAATTTCTGGATAGCATAAAGGGATACTTGAATAAGAGTTTTTCAATGAAAGACCTCGATGAACCTGCTTACATATTAGGCATAAAGATCTATAGAGATAGATCAAGACGCTTAATTGGACTTTCACAAAGCACATACCTCGACAAGATTTTGAAAAAGTTCAAAATGGATCAAGCAAAGAAAGGGTTCTTGCCTGTGTTACAAGGTGTGAAATTGAGTCAGACTCAATGCCCGACCACTGCAGAAGATAGAGAGAAAATGAAAGATGTTCCCTATGCTTCAGCCATAGGCTCTATCATGTATGCAATGCTGTGTACCAGACCTGATGTGTGCCTTGCTATAAGTTTAGCAGGGAGGTACCAAAGTAATCCAGGAATGGATCACTGGACAGCGGTCAAGAACATCCTGAAATACCTGAAAAGGACTAAGGATATGTTTCTCGTATATGGAGGTGACAAAGAGCTCACCGTAAAAGGTTACGTTGATGCAAGCTTTGACACTGATCCGGACGATTCTAAATCGCAAACCGGATACGTGTTTACATTGAACAGTGGAGCTGTCAGTTGGTGCAGTTCTAAACAAAGCGTTGTAGCGGGATCTACATGTGAAGCAGAGTACATAGCTGCTTCGGAAGTAGCAAACGAAGGAGTCTGGATGAAGGAGTTCATATCTGATCTAGGTGTCATACCTAGTGCATCAGGTCCAATGAAAATCTTTTGTGACAATACTGGTGCAATTGCCTTGGCAAAGGAATCCAGATTTCACAAAAGGACCAAGCACATCAAGAGACGCTTCAACTCCATCCGGGATCTAGTCCAGGTGGGAGACATAGAGATTTGCAAGATACATACGGATCTGAATGTTGCAGACCCGTTGATTAAGCCTCTTCCACGAGCAAAACATGATCAGCACCAAGGCTCCATGGGTGTTAGAATCATTACAGTGTAATCTAGATTATTGACTCTAGTGCAAGTGGGAGACTGAAGGAAATATGCCCTAGAGGCAATAATAAAGTTATTATTTATTTCCTTATAATCATGATAAATGTTTATTATTCATGCTAGAATTGTATTAACCGGAAACATAATACATGTGTGAATAAATAGACAAACGAAGTGTCACTAGTATGCCTCTACTTGACTAGCTCATTAATCAAAGATGGTTATGTTTCCTAAGCATGAACAATGAGTTGTTATTTGATTAACAAGGTCACATCATTAGTTGAATGATCTGATTGACATGACCCATTCCATTAGCTTAGCACCCGATCGTTTAGTATGTTGCTATTGCTTTCTTCATGACTTATACATGTTCCTATAACTATGAGATTATGCAACTCCCGTTTACCGGAGGAACACTTTGGGTACTACCAAACGTCACAATGTAACTGGGTGATTATAAAGGAGTACTATAGGTGTCTCCAAAGGTACATGTTGGGTTGGCGTATTTCGAGATTAGGTTTTGTCACTCCGATTATCGGAGAGGTATCTCTGGGCCCTCTCGGTAATGCACATCACATAAGCCTTGCAAGCATTACAACTAATATGGTAGTTGTGATATGATGTATTACGGAACGAGTAAAGAGACTTGCCGGTAACGAGATTGAACTAGGTATTGGATACCGACGATCGAATCTCGGGCAAGTAACATACCAAGACAAAGGGAACAACGTATGTTGTTATGCGGTCTGACCGATAAAGATCTTCGTAGAATATGTAGGAGCCAATATGGGCATCCAGGTCCCGCTATTGGTTATTGACCGGAGACGTGTCTCGGTCATGTCTAAATTGTTCTCGAACCGTAGGGTCCGCACGCTTAACGTTACGATGACACTTATTATGAGTTTATGCATTTTGATGTACCGAAGGTTGTTCGGAGTCCCGGATGTGATCACGGACATAACGAGGAGTCTCGAAATGGTCGAGACATAAAGATTGATATATTGGAAGCCTATGTTTGGACATCGGAAGTGTTCCGGGTGAAATCAGGATTTTACCGGATTACCGGGAGGTTACCGAAACCCCCCGGGAGTCATATGGGCCTTATTGGGCCTTAGTGGAAAGGTGAAAGGGCTGCCCACAAGGGCTGCACGCCTCCCCCCTCCCCTAGTCCTATTAGGACTAGGAGAGGTGGCCGGCCACCCCTCTCCCTCTTTCCCCCTTGGGAATCCTAGTTGGAATAGGATTGGGGGGGGGGGAGTCCTACTCCGGTAGGAGTAGGACTCCTCCTGCGCCCTCCTCCTGGCCGGCCGCCCCCTCCCCCTTGGATCCTTTATATACGGGGGCAGGAGGGCACCTCTAGACACACAAGTTGATCTTCGTGATCGTTCATTAGCCGTGTGCGGTGCCCCCTCCACCATATTCCAACTCGATCATATTGTACCGGTGCTTAGGCGAAGCCCTGCGACGGTAGAACATCAAGATCGTCACCACGCCGTCGTGCTGACGGAACTCCTCCCCGAAGCTTTGTTGGATCCGAGCCCGGGGATCGTCATCGAGCTGTACGTGTGCTAAGAACTCGGAGGTGCCGGAGTAACGGTGCTTGGATCGGTTGGATCGGGAAGAAGACGTACGACTACTTCCTCTACGTTGTGTCAACGCTTCCGTTGCGATCTACAAGGGTACGTAGATCATACTCTCCCCTCGTTGCTATGCATCACCATGATCTTGCGTGTGCGTAGGAAATTTTGAAATTACTACGTTCCCCAACAATGTATTGCTATACAACTCTTGTTTAAGATTTTTTGCAGGAAAACTTCTCTCTAAATGGGAAGGCCTCTATGTTATCGAAGAGGTCTATCGTTCCGGTGCCATAAAAATCAACAACTTCGAAAGCACAAATCCGAAGGTGGTAAACGGGCAGAGAATCAAACATTATATCTCAGGTAATCCCATAAATGTCGAAACCAATATTATTGAAACTATAACCCCGGAGGAATACATAAGGGACACTTTCTGGAACGTTTCAGACTCCGAAAAGGAGTATGTGGTACGGTAAGTAAACCGACTCCAAAACAATTTTTAAGGCAATATTTATCCGTTTAGGAATATTTAGAAAAATAGAAAAATAAGTAGCAGTCCGGGAAGGACACGAGGGCCCCACGAGGGTGGTGGGCGTGCCCTACCCCCTGGGCGCACCCCCTACCTCGTGAGCACCTCGTGTGCCTTCCGGACTCCGTTTTCTTGCACGTCATGTATTTTTCTCGGTAAAAATTCATTATATATTCTCCCGAAGTTTTTGACTCCCGTATCACGCAAAAATCCCTTGTCTTTGTTTCGAGCTGTCCTATTGCAGATTAAATCAACATGTCTTCCCAGGAATCGGAAGGAGAAAGCTATGTGGATGATTACTTAACAAATCCAAAGGTCTATGGAGATGTGGAACATAATGGATGGACCATGGAGGAAGAAGAGGACTCCGAACCTAAGGGGAAGGAGGAGACAAGCTCAGATGAAGATGAAGCACCATTACCTCAACCTGGGGACATGCACGTGGAGTTCAAAAAGTCAAGTCTGCCTGATAGGGTAAAGAAACCCAAGTTCGAGTTTATCCCTTTTTGTCTCTTGCAGGAAAATAAGCAGGACCTATGCAAAAAGATATTAACCCTGGAGTGGGAAATTGATGATCTGAGGGATCAAAATGCCGTCCTCAAGCGCAAACTAAGGGAGAAGACTAAGCCAACATCACCACCACCTTCTCCTCCAACAAAGAAGAATTGAGTGTCTGGGTATGGGCACTCCCCTTGGCAACTGCCAAGCTTGGGGTAGGTGCCCCGGTATCGTATCACAATCACAACTTCTATCTTTACCGTTTTCTTAGTTCGATCCTATTAGTAGTATCTTGATCTAGTAGAATAAAGTTTATGGCATGATCTAGTTTTGAGTTTTGCTTTATGATCCCTCTATGTAATCGAGTCCGTGAGTTATATATAATAAAGATTAGTGTTGAGTCAAGGGCTTGATTATTTTTCCATGATTTTGGGTGAATAAAAGAAAAGAGAAAAGGAATAAAAAGAAACAAAAAGTTCATATTGATCTTATTGAGAGTAATGACTTCACATAGAAAGAGTATGATGATTAAAAGTTGTTGGGAGTTGGCAGACATAGCTTTGGTCATTGTTGCAATTAATAGGAAGTAATAAGGAAAGAGAGGTTTTCACATATAGATATATTATCATTGACATCTTTTATGATTGGGAGCACTCATTAAAATATGACATGCCAAAGAGTTGATGTTGGACAAGAAAGACGACGTAATGAGTCATGTCTTTCTTATATCTGAGATAAAGTATGTTGTCATGGATCCTCTAACTTGTTGAGCTTGCCTTTCCCCCTCATACTAGCCAAATTCTCAGCACCAAGTAGAAATACTACTTGTGTTTCCAAATACCCTTAAACCAGTTTTGCCATGAGAGTCCACCATATCTACCTATGGATTGAGTAAGATCCTTCAAGTAAGTTGTCATCGGTGCAAATTGGAGGAAATATGCCCTAGAGGCAATAATAAAGTTATTATTTATTTCCTTATATCATGATAAATGTTTATTATTCATGCTAGAATTGTATTAACCGAAAACATAATAAATGTGTGAATACATAGACAAACAGAGTGTCACTAGTATGCCTCTACTTGACTAGCTCGTTAATCGAAGATGGTTAAGTTTCCTAACCATGAACAAAGAGTTGTTATTTGATTAACGAGGTCACATCATTAGTTGAATGATCTGATTGACATGACCCATTCCATTAGCTTAGCACCCGATCGTTTAGTATGTTGCTATTGCTTTCTTCATGACTTATACATGTTCCTATGACTATGAGATTATGCAACTCTCGTTTGCCGGAGGAACACTTTGTGTGCTACCAAACGTCACAACGTAACTAGGTGATTATAAAGGAGCTCTACAGGTGTCTCCAATGGTAGATGTTGGGTTGGCGTATTTCGAGAATAGGATTTGTCACTCCGATTGTCGGAGAGGTATCTCTAGGCCCTCTCGGTAATACACATCACTTAAGCCTTGCAAGCATTGCAACCAATGAGTTAGTTGTGGGATGATGTATTACGGAACGAGTAAAGAGACTTGCCTGTAACGAGATTGAACTAGGTATTGGATACCGACGATCGGATCTCGGGCAAGTAACATACCGATGACAAAGGGAACAACGTATGTTGTTATGCGGTCTGACCGATAAAGATCTTCGTAGAATATGTAGGAGCCAATATGGGCATCCAGGTCCAGCTATTGGTTATTGACCGGAGATGTGTCTCGGTCATGTCTACATTGTTCTCGAACCGTAGGGTCCGCACGCTTAACGTTACGATGACAGTTATTATGAGTTTATGCATTTTGATGTACCGAAGGTTGTTCGGAGTCCCGGATGTGATCACGGACATGACGAGGAGTCTCGAAATGATCGAGACATAAAGATTGATATATTGGAAGCCTATGTTTGGACATTGGAAGTGTTCCGGGTAAAATCGGGATTTTACCGAAGTACCGGGAGGTTACCGGAACCCCCCGGGTGTCATATGGGCCATAGTGGGCCTTAGTGGAAAGGAGAAAGGGGCAGCCCAAGGTGGCAGTGCGCCTCCCCCCTCCCCTAGTCCTATTAGGACTAGGAGAGGTGGCCGGCCCCCTCTCTCTCTTCCCCCCCCTTGATGAATCCTATTCCAACTACGATTGGGGGGGGGGGGATCCTACTCCCAGAGGGAGTAGGACTCTCCTAGCGCGCCTCCCTTGGCCGGCCAGCCCCTCCCCCTTGGATCCTTTATATGCGGGGGCAGAGGGCACCTCTAGACACACAAGTTGATCATTGAGATCGTTCCTTAGCCGTGTGCGGTGCCCCCTGCCACCATATTCCACCTCGATCATATCGTTGTAGTGCTTAGGCGAAGCCCTGCGTCGGTAGTACATCAAGATCATCAGCACGCCGACGTGTTGACGGAACTCCTCCCCGAAGCTTTGCTGGATCGGAGCCCGGGGATCGTCATCGAGCTGTACGTGTGCTAAGAACTCGGAGGTGCCGGAGTAACGGTGCTTGGATCGGTCGGATCAGGAAGAAGACGTACGACTACTTCCTCTACATTGTGTCAACGCTTCCGTTGCGATCTACAAGGGTATGTAGATCAGACTCTCCCCCTCGTTGCTATACATCACCATGATCTTGCGTGTGCGTAGGAATTTTTTTGAAATTACTACGTTCCCCAACAGTGGTATCAGAGCCTAGGTTTTATTGTTTGATGTTATTTGCACGAGTAGAACACAAGTGAGTTGTGGGCGATACAAGTCATACTGCCTACCAGCATGTCATACTTTGGTTTGGCGGTATTGTTGGACGAGATGACCCGGACCAACCTTACGCGTACGCTTACGCGAGACCGGTTCCCCCGACGTGCTTTGCACACAGGTGGCTTGCGGGCGACTGTCTCTCCAACTTTAGTTGAACCAAGTGTGGCTACGCCCGGTCCTTGCGAAGGTTAAAACGGAGTCTATTTGACAAACTATCGTTGTGGTTTTGATGCGTAGGTGAGATTGGTTCTTGCTTAAGCCCGTAGCAGCCACGTAAAATATGCAACAACAAAGTAGAGGACGTCTAACTTGTTTTTGCAGGGCATGTTGTGATGTGATATGGTCAAGACATGATGCTAAATTTTATTGTATGAGATGATCATGTTTTGTAACCGAGTTATCGGCAACTGGCAGGAGCCATATGGTTGTCGCTTTATTGTATGCAATGCAATCGCGATGTAATGCTTTACTTTATCACTAAGCGGTAGCGATAGTCGTGGAAGCATAAGATTGGCGAGACGACAATGATGCTACGATGGAGATCAAGGTGTCGCGCCGGTGACGATGGTGATCATGACGGTGCTTCGGAGATGGAGATCACAAGCACAAGATGATGATGGCCATATCATATCACTTATTTTGATTGCATGTGATGTTTATCTTTTTATGCATCTTATCTTGCTTTGATTGACGGTAGCATTATAAGATGATCTCTCACTAAATTATCAAGAAGTGTTCTCCCTGAGTATGCACCGTTGCCAAAGTTCATCGTGCCGAGACACCACGTGATGATCGGGTGTGATAAGCTCTACGTCCATCTACAACGGGTGCAAGACAGTTTTGCACACGCAGAATACTCAGGTTAAACGTGACGAGCCTAGCATATGCAGATATGGCCTCGGAACACGGAGACCGAAAGGTCGAGCGTGAATCATATAGTAGATATGATCAACATAACGATGTTCACCATTGAAAACTACTCCATCTCACGTGATGATCGGTTATGGTTTAGTTGATTTGGATCACGTAATCACTTAGAGGATTAGAGGGATGTCTACCTAAGTGGGAGTTCTTAAGTAATTTGATTAATTGAACTTAAACTTATCATGAACTTAGTACCTGATAGTATCTTGCTTGTTTATGTTGATTGTAGATAGATGGCTCGTGCTGTTGTTCCGTTGAATTTTAATGCGTTCCTTGAGAAAGCAAAGTTGAAAGATGATGGTAGCAATTACACGGACTGGGTCCATAACTTGAGGATTATCCTCATTGCTGCTCAGAAGAATTACGTCCTGGAAGCACCACTGGGTGCCAGGCCTGCTGCTGGAGCAACACTAGATGTTATGAACTTCTGGCAGAGCAAAGCTGATGACTACTCGATAGTTCAGTGTGCCATGCTTTACGGCTTAGAATCGGGACTTCAACGACGTTTTGAACGTCATGGAGCATATGAGATGTTCCAGGAGTTGAAGTTAATATTTCAAGCAAATGCCCGAATTGAGAGATATGAAGTCTCCAATAAGTTCTATAGCTGCAAGATGGAGGAGAATAGTTCTGTCAGTGAGCATATAATCAAAATGTCTGGGTATAATAATCACTTGATTTAGATGGGAGTTAATCTTCCAGATGATTGCGTCATTGACAGAATTCTCCAATCACTGCCACCAAGCTACAAGAGCTTCGTGATGAACTATAATATGCAAGGGATGAACAAGACTATTCCCGAGCTCTTCGCAATGTTGAAAGCTGCGGAGGTAGAAATCAAGAAGGAGCATCAAGTGTTGATGGTTAACAAGCCACTAGTTTCAAGAAAAAGGGCAAAGGGAAGAAGAAGGGGAACTTCAAGAAGAACAGCAAGCAAGTTGCTGCTCAGGAGAAGAAGCCCAAGTCTGGACCTAAGCCTGAAACTGAGTGCTTCTACTGCAAGCAGACTGGTCACTGGAAGTGGAACTGCCCCAAGTATTTGGCGGATAAGAAGGATGGCAAGGTGAACAAAGGTATATGTGATATACATGTTATTGATGTGTACCTTACTAGAGCTCGCAGTAGCACCTGGGTATTTGATACTGGTTCTGTTGCTAATATTTGCAACTCAAAACAGGGACTACGGATTAAGCGAACACTGGCGAAGGACGAGGTGACGATGCGCGTGGGAAACGGTTCCAAAGTCAATGTGATCGCGGTCGGCACGCTACCTCTACATCTACCTTCGGGATTAATATTAGACCTAAATAATTGTTATTTGGTGCCAGCGTTAAGCATGAACATTATATCTGGATCTTGTTTGTTGCGAGATGGTTATTCATTTAAATCAGAGAATAATGGTTGTTCTATTTATATGAGTAATATCTTTTATGGTCATGCACCTTTGAAGAGTGGTCTATTTTTGATGAATCTCGATAGTAGTAATACACATATTCATAATGTTGAAGCCAAAAGATGCAGAGTTGATAATGATAGTGCAACTTATTTGTGGCACTGCCGATTAGGTCATATCGGTGTAAAGCGCATGAAGAAACTCCATACTGATGGACTTTTGGAACCACTTGATTATGAATCACTTGGTACTTGCGAACCGTGCCTCATGGGCAAGATGACTAAAACACCGTTCTCCGGTACTATGGAGAGAGCAACAGATTTGTTGGAAATCATACATACCGATGTATGTGGTCCAATGAATATTGAGGCTCGTGGCGGATATCGTTATTTTCTCACTTTCACAGATGATTTAAGCAGATATGGGTATATCTACTTAATGAAACATAAGTCTGAAACATTTGAAAAGTTCAAAGAATTTCAGAGTGAAGTTGAAAATCATCGTAACAAGAAAATAAAGTTTCTACGATCTGATCGTGGAGGAGAATATTTGAGTTACGAGTTTGGTGTACATTTGAAAAATTGTGGAATAGTTTCGCAACTCACGCCACCCGGAACACCACAGCGTAATGGTGTGTCCGAACGTCGTAATCGTACTTTACTAGATATGGTGCGATCTATGATGTCTCTTACTGATTTACCGCTATCGTTTTGGGGTTATGCTTTAGAGACGGCCGCATTCACGTTAAGTAGGGCACCATCAAAATCCGTTGAGACGACACCTTATGAACTATGGTTTGACAAGAAACCAAAGTTGTCGTTTCTTAAAGTTTGGGGCTGTGATGCTTATGCGAAAAAGCTTCAACCTGATAAACCCAAAGGAGACTGTTGGGTACACCTTCTATCACAGATCCGAAGGCAAGACATTCGTTGCTAAGAATGGATCATTTCTAGAGAAGGAGTTTCTCTCGAAAGAAGTGAGTGGGAGGAAAGTAGAACTTGACGAGGTAACTATACCTGCTCCCTTATTGGAAAGTAGTACATCACAGAAAACTGTTTCTGCCACCTATACCAATTAGTGAGGAAGCTAATGATGATGATCATGAAACTTTAGGACAAGATACTACTGAACCTCGTAGATCAACCAGAGTGAGATCCGCACCAGAGTGGTACGGTAATCCAGTTCTAGAAGTCATGCTACTAGATCATGATGAACCTACGAACTATGAAGAAGCGATGGTGAGCCCAGATTCCGCAAAGTGGCTTGAAGCCATGAAATCTGAGATGGGATCCATGTATGAGAACAAAGTATGGACTTTGGTTGACTTGCCCGATGATCGGCAAGCAATTGAGAATAAATGGATCTTCAAGAAAAAAGACTGACGCTGACAGTAATATTACTGTCTATAAAGCTCAACTTGTCGCAAAAGGTTTTCGACAAGTTCAAGGGGTTGACTACGATGAGACCTTCTCACCCGTAGCGATGCTTAAGTCTGTCAGAATCATGTTAGCAATTGCCGCATTTTATGATTATGAAATTTGGTAGATGGATGTCAAAACTGCATTCCTGAATGGATTTCTGGAAGAAGAGTTGTATATGATGCAACCGGAAGGTTTTGTCGATCCAATGGGAGCTAACAAAGTGTGCAAGCTCCAGCGATCCATTTATGGACTGGTGCAAGCCTCTCGGAGTTGGAATAAACGCTTTGATAGTGTGATCAAATATCATTTCTGATATTATATGTGGATGACATATTACTGATTGGAAATGATATAGAATTTCTGGATAGCATAAAGGGATACTTGAATAAAAGTTTTTCGATGAAAGACCTCGGTGAAGCTGCTTACATATTAGGCATAAAGATCTATAGAGATAGATCAAGACGCTTAATTGGACTTTCACAAAGCACATACCTTGACAAGATTTTGAAAGAAGTTCAAAATGGATCAAGCAAAGAAAGGGTTCTTGCCTGTGTTACAAGGTGTGAAGTTGATTCAGACTCAATGCCCGACCACTGCAGAAGATAGAGAGAAAATGAAAGATGTTCCCTATGCTTCAGCCATAGGCTCTATCATGTATGCAATGCTGTGTACCAGACCTGATGTGTGCCTTGCTATAAGTTTAGCAGGGAGGTGCCAAAGTAATCCAGGAGTGGATCACTGGACAACGGTCAAGAACATCCTGAAATACCTGAAAAGGACTAAGGATATGTTTCTCGTATATGGAGGTGACAAAGAGCTCACCGTAAGAGGTTACGTTGATGCAAGCTTTGACACTAATCCGGACGATTCTAAATCGCAAACGGGATACGTGTTTACTTTAAACGGTGGAGCTGTCAGTTGGTGCAGTTCTAAACAAAGCGTCGTAGCGGGATCTACATGTGAAGCGGAGTACATAGCTGCTTCGGAAGCAGCGAACGAAGGAGTCTGGATGAAGGAGTTCATATCCGATCTAGGTGTCATACCTAGTGCATCGGGTCCAATGAAAATCTTTTGTGACAATACTGGTGCAATTGCTTTGGCAAAGGAATCCAGATTTCACAAGAGGACCAAACACATCAAGAGACGCTTCAATTCCATCCGAGATCTAGTCCAGGTGGGAGACATAGAGATTTGCAAGATACATACGGATCTGAATGTTGCAGACCCGTTGACTAAGCCTCTTCCACGAGCAAAACATGATCAGCACCAAGGCTCCATGGGTGTTAGAATCATTACTGTGTAATCTAGATTATTGACTCTAGTGCAAGTGGGAGACTAAAGGAAATATGCCCTAGAGGCAATAATAAAGTTATTATTTATTTCCTTATATCATGATAAATGTTTATTATTCATGCTAGAATTGTATTAACCGGAAACATAATACATGTGTGAATACATAGACAAACAGAGTGTCACTAGTATGCCTCTACTTGACTAGCTCGTTAATCAAAGATGGTTAAGTTTCCTAACCATGAACAAAGAGTTGTTATTTGATTAACGAGGTCACATCATTAGTTGAATGATCTGATTGACATGACCCATTCCATTAGCTTAGCACCCGATCGTTTAGTATGTTGCTACTACTTTCTTCATGACTTATACATGTTCCTATGACTATGAGATTATGCAACTCCCGTTTGCCAGAGGAACACTTTGTGTGCTACCAAACGTCACAACGTAACTAGGTGATTATAAAGGAGCTCTACAGGTGTCTCCAATGGTAGATGTTGGGTTGGCGTATTTCGAGAATAGGATTTGTCACTTCGATTGTCGGAGAGGTATCTCTGGGCCCTCTCGGTAATACACATCACTTAAGCCTTGCAAGCATTGCAACCAATGAGTTAGTTGAGGGATGATGTATTACGGAACGAGTAAAGAGACTTGCTAGTAACGAGATTGAACTAGGTATTGGATACCGACGATCGAATCTCGGGCAAGTAACATACCGATGACAAAGGGAACAACGTATGTTGTTATGCGGTCTGACCGATAAAGATCTTCGTAGAATATGTAGGAGCCAATATGGGCATCCAGGTCCCGCCATTGGTTATTGACCGGAGATGTGTCTCGGTCATGTCTACATTGTTCTCGAACCGTAGGGTTCGCACGCTTAACGTTACGATGACAGTTATTATGAGTTTATGCATTTTGATGTACCGAAGGTTGTTCGGAGTCCCGGATGTGATCACGGACATGACGAGGAGTCTCGAAATGATCGAGACATAAAGATTGATATATTGGAAGCCTATGTTTGGACATCGGAAGTGTTCCGGGTAAAATCGGGATTTTACCGGAGTACCGGGAGGTTACCGGACCCCCCCGGGAGTCATATGGGCCATAGTGGGCCTTAGTGGAAAGGAGAAAGGGGCAGACCAAGGTGGACGCGCTCCTCCCCCCTCCCCTAGTCCTATTAGGACTAGGAGAGGTGGCCGGCCCCCCTCTCTCTCTTTCCCCCCCTTGATGAATCCTATTCCAACTACGATTGGGGGGGGGGGAATCCTACTCCCAGAGGGAGTAGGACTCTCCTAGCGCGCCTCCCTTGGCCGGCCAGCCCCTCCCCCTTGGATCCTTTATATACGGGGGCAGAGGGCACCTCTAGACACACAAGTTGATCATTGAGATCGTTCCTTAGCCGTGTGCGGTGCCCCCTGCCACCATATTCCACCTCAATCATATCGCTGTAGTGCTTAGGCGAAGCCCTGCATCGGTAGTACATCAAGATCATCACCACGCCGTCGTGCTGACGGAACTCCTCCCCGAAGCTTTGCTGGATCGGAGCCCGGGGATCGCCATCGAGCTGTACGTGTGCTAAGAACTCGGAGGTGCCGGAGTAACGGTGCTTGGATCGGTCGGATCGGGAAGAAGACGTACGACTACTTCCTCTATGTTGTGTCAACGCTTCCGTTGCGATCTACAAGGGTACGTAGATCAGACTCTCCCCCTCGTTGCTATACATCACCATGATCGTGCGTGTGCGTAGGAATTTTTTTGAAATTACTACGTTCCCCAACACAAAGCAATAAAAATTGCTCTAAATATGTATGATTGATTGGTGTGGGAGAAATAAGCTTTATACGATGTTGTGATGTGGAAGTAATAAAAGCGACGGACTGCATAATAAAGGTTCACATCACAAGGGGCAATATAAAGTGACGTTCTTTCGCATTGAGATTTTATATATCCAACCATAAAAGCGCATGGCAACCTCTACTTCCCTCTGCGAAGGGCCTATCCTTTATTATTATCTTCTACCTTATGCAAGAGTCATGGTGATCTTCACATTTTCTTTTTCATTTTATCCTTTGGCAAGCTCAGCATGTTGGAAAGAACATGATATATATATATATATATATATATATATATATATATATATATATATATATATATATAATTGGATGTAGGGGAGCATGAACCATTATTGTTGACATTACCCTTGAGGTAAAAGATTGTGGGGCAAAACTATAAGCCCCTATCTTTCCCTGTGTCCGATTAAAACTCCTTAACCACAAGTATCGCGTGAGTGTTAGCAATTATGGAGGACTAAATGATAGTTGAGTATGTGGACTTGCTTTTTAGCTCTGACATAGACTCTTTCCGATGTTATGATAAATTGCAATTGCTTCAATGACTGAGATTATAGTTTGTCGGAGCCCAATAAGGTTTATGATTTATACTTTTGCATTGTGAATAGATTATCACTTGAACATAAGTAATCATATGACAAAATCTGTATATATTGCTGTTATGAGAATAATCATGATGCCTTCATGTCCGTATTTTATTTTTATCGACGCCTCTACCTCTAATCATGAGGACATATTTATTGTTATCGGCTTTTCGCTTAAGGACAAGCGAGGTCTAAGCTTTGGGGAGTTGATACGTCCATTTTGCATCATGCTTTTATATCGATATTTATCGCATTATGGACTGTTATTTCACTTTATGTCACAATACTTATGGCTATTCTCTCTTATTTTACAAGGTTTACACAAGGAGGGAGAATGCCGGCAGCTAGAATTCTGGTCTGGAAAAGGAGCAAATATTAGAGACCTATTCTGCGCAACTCCAAAAGTCCTGAAACTCCACGGAATATCTTAAAAGAAATAAAGAAAAATCCACTCCAAAGATGAAGGTCAGGGGGCCCACACCCTTCTCAAGAGGGTGGGGGGCGCACCCCCCCCTAGGGCGCCCCCCTACCTCGTGGGCCCCCTGGTGGCTCTCCGACGCCCATCTTCTCCTATATGAGGTCTTTCGATGAGAAAAAAAATAGAGAGGAACTTTTCGGGATGAGACTCCGCCGCCACGAGGCGGAACCTTGGCGGATCCAATCTAGAGCTCCGGCAGAGCTGTTCTGCCGGGTAAACTTCACTCTCGGAGGGGGAAATCATCACCATCGTCATCACCAACGCTCCTCTCACCGGGAGAGGGCAATCTCCATCAACATGTTCACCAGCACCATCTCATCTCCAAACCCTAGTTCATCTCTTGCATCCAATTCTTGTCTCAAAGTCCGGGATTGGTGATAGTAGGTTGCTAGTAGTGTTTATTACTCCTTGTAGTTGATGCTAGTTGGTTTAATTGGTGGAAGATCATATGTTCAAATCCTATATGCATATTATTACCCCTTTGATTATGAACATGAATATGCTTTGTGAGTAATTAGGTTCGTTCCTGAGGACAAGGGAGAAGTCTTGCTATGAGTAGTCATGTGAATTTGGTATTAGTTTGATATTTTGATAAGATGTATGTTGTCTAACCTCTAGTGATGTTATGTGAACGTCGACTACATAACACTTCACCATTATTTGGGCCTAGAGGAAGGCATTGGGAAGTAATAAGTAGATGATGGGTTGCTAGAGTGACAGAAGCTTAAACCCTAGTTTATGCGTTGCTTCGTAAGGGGCTGATTTGGATCCATATGTTTCATGCTATGGTTAGGTTTACCTTAATACTTTTGTTGTAGTTGCGGATGCTTGCAATAGAGGTTAATCATAAGTGGGATGCTTGTTCAAGTAAGAACAGCACCCAAGCACCGGTCCATCCACATATCAAATTATCAAAGTACCGAATGCGAATCATATGAACGTGATGAAAACTAGCTTGACGATATTCCCATGTGTCCTCGGGAGCGCTTTTCCTATTATAAGAGTTTGTTCCGGCTTGTCCTTTGCTACAAAAGGATTGGGCCATCTTGCTGCACTTTATGTACTTTTGTTACTTATTGCTCGTTACAACCTATCTTATCACAAAACTATCTGTTACCACTTATTTCAGTACTTGCAGAGAATACCTTGCTGAAAATCGCTTATCATTTCCTTCTGCTCCTCGTTGGGTTCGACACTCTTACTTATCGAAAGGACTACGATAGATCCCCTATACTTGTGGGTCATCACTAGGTCAGCAGCAAGGGTTGCGGCCTCATCGGGGCCAACGTTTAGGGGAATGAAGGTCGTCTTTGTTAAGTTGATCTGGAGTCTAGTGGCCGCAGCAAAATCGTCTAGGATAGCCTTTAAGTGTTTAGCGGCATCTGTAGTAGCCTTGACTATGATGAGGGTATCCTCGGCGTATTGCAAGACAGGGCAGGGTAATCGCGGGCAAAGGAGGTGAAATAAGAGGCCATCATTGTTAGCTTTTATAATCATTTGCCGCAGGATGTCTGCAATGATGATAAAGAGGTAGGGGAAAGCGGGTCACATTGGCGAATACCATTCTTGCACTGGATCCGTCTACCAGGAACTCCATTAAGCATAACGGCAGTGGAGCCAGTGGCAAGGAGCGCTTCGATCCAATCACACCAACGATCGGGGAAGCCCCTAATCTTTAAAGTGCGCAGAAGCGATGTCCAGCAAACAGAGTCAAAGGCCTTTCAGAAATCGAGTTTGATTACAAGAGTGGGAGCTTTGCGTTTGGCACAACAGTGAAGAATATCGGCAATATAGAGGAAATTTCCGGAGATATTGCGCCCAGAGATAAACCATGTTTGATCGGCGTGGACCAAGAGAGGGATTAGAGGTTTTAGAGGGTTGGTCAAAAGTTTAGCGATACCCTTAATAGGGCAGTTCTGCAGGGAGATGGGTCGGAAGTCCGCACGGGATCACGCCTCATTACTCTTAGGGAGCAGAATAATCAGGGCCCGATTCACTCAAGAGATGGCATAGTTAAGCGAGTGGAAGTCCGAGAAGAAGTCCTTAATCTTGGCTTTTAGAATGTGCAAAAATTTCCGATAGAATCCTAGGCTAAACCCATCCAGGCCTGGGCTAGCATGTTGGTTCATGGACAGGAAGGCGTGCGCGATTTCGTCGTCCGTAAAGGGGGCATCCAAGTACTGAAGCTAGGGAGTGGGAGAAGGGTATAGTTCATGAAGAGAGAAAGACCAAGTTGGTTGAAAGGCGGTACCTAGAAGAGAGGCATAGAAGTCCGATAAAATGTTGGATTTGGCGTCATGCGAGAAGAATTCCGAGCCATTTGAGACTAGGACATTGATTCTGTTATTACGGAGGCGAGCGGAGGCAGAGGCGTGGAAGTAACGAGAGTTTTCATCGCCTTCCAAAGCCGAATGAATTTTTCCTCTCTACATCCAAAAGAGCGATTTCTCTCTCAGAGAGCGTTGGAGAACTCGAATGACAACCCGACGAAGGGCAAGCTCGGGCGAGGAGAGGAAGCGGTCTTCTTCGATTAGGTCCAGGACGGAAATAACAGTTTTACAGTTACGCTCACGAGTGAGGAAGGGAACCATGAGGCGTCTCCATTTTTTTTTAAAACAGAGCGCGAGCGTTTTAGGGCGGCGACCAGAGAGAGTGTGTGGTTCGAGCGAAGTTGGGCCTCGGTCCAAGCCTGAGCGATAACCGCTCGACAACCCGGCCTAAGGGCCCACCTGGTTTAAAACGAAAAAGCGCGGGACGCGGGATATTAGTATCAATCATGATGATGAGATGGACATGATCAGAGACGAAGCGGGTTAGAGAGGTAATATTAGTGTTAGGGAAGAGGAGATCCCAGTCGATGTTGACGGAGACTTTATCAATTTTTTCGAGAGTGGGTTGGTCTCTCTTACTAGACCACGTGAAACGGCGATCCAGTAGAGGGAGCTCGATGAGAGCATGGGAGTGAATGAAGGCGTTAAACATATCAGCTTCGGCTTGGTGAAAGTGAGTAGTATTTTTGTCGGACGCATGGCGAAGGAGGTTGAATCACCTAAAATAAGCCAAGATGTGGTTTGCAAGGGCGCCAAGCTAGCAAGCTCCTGTTTTTTGAAAGCCGACGGAGTAGCCTATCCCGGAGGAAGAGATTCTTAAGGCCATGGTCAGTGGGGGCGTAGATGTTTACATTACAATCTAGTAGCACAAGCTCCTGGAGGAAGCAATTAATCTAGTAGTACAATTAATATTTTGATATGATTGAAATAGTAAAAATTAAACTAGTTTAAATATATTCAAGATTGGTCTCGTTATAAAGATCTTATGTTCAAGAATTTGAATATATGAAAGTTTTAAATAATAGAACAATGATGTAGAAAATATTGGTCATCTAAAATTGTAACAAAAATAAAATGCATGGATTTGTTTTTGAGAGAGGAGAGATGTTGCATGCATGCGTACATTCCATTGCAAAAAGTACTGCCTCCTCCTGACATGGACCCTACTAGTCTGATATTGATTTGACTATATACAAAAGATCATTTGTCTCAATACATGATTATACATATGAATGGGCCCGACTTATGCATAGATCATAAAGCATGTGGAGGATGGATGCTATGCCGGTAGCTCCCAGCTCCGGTAAAAAGGAGTTTGCGGGTTTGCGAGGGCGCGAAGCTAGCAAGCTCCTGGAGGAAGAGATTCTTAAGGCCATGGTTAGTGGGGGGCGTAGATGTTTACATTACAATCTAGTAGCACAAGCTTCTGGAGGAAGCAATTAATCTAGTAGTACAATACAAGTATAGTAGAGTATTAGTTCGTTTGGTTACGTGCTGAATTAGCACATGCTTACATTACATCTATGCCGCCGTTGAGAATCTTCTTAACACGGGATCATTACTTGAAACGCACGCGTTGCCAATGTGCGAATGTGAAAGAGAAAGGTCGCCCGTCCGCAGCCGTGGATCACGTCACGCATGAAGCTTCTCCTTTCCCGGACGCACCGTCCCGGCGTCCGTCCGGCCGGCCTTATTAATGTTCAACACACACCCACCGGTCAACGAATCACACACGCTTATTATGCTGGCACCTGCGCGGCTGCACGGCTGAGAGGCATCTTCCGGGCAATTATTCAGCGATAGCATCCCCCGTGATCCATTGCCGGATACACATTAATCTATTCCCGACTTTCACCTGACCCAAGACAGTGCTGACATGATGGAGATCGTTGTGACGACGCTCCTTACATAGGATCGGACACGGCGTACTCCGTCGCAACCATTCAAACACGTACGATCCATCGACGGTTTAAGTTCCTGTGGTCGCATTATTTCTAAATTTATTTTACGATTTTCGACGATGCGCTTTCAGTGAGAGCAGATGTTTTTGTTGACGATGAGGCGCCTACGATGACTTCATAAATTTCACGACGGTATGCCGGCTCAATATCTCTAAGGTGCTTATAGAGGTAGGGTATGTGTGCGCGTGTTTATACGGAAAGTGTATGCACTTATTTATGAGTGATTGTGATTGTACTGTGATCGCAAAAAAAAAAGATTGTGATTGTACTGTGTTTAAAAAACAAAATACGATCCATCGAGGTTCAACGTGTGGCAAAATGACTGCCTCGGTTGGTTAGTCGCGGATTATAACGCGTCTGACTAGCTAGTAACCTACATGGAGGCAGGAACTTGGAACCCAAAATTTCTTGAAGGAGACACGAGTGCTCATGAGAAGAGAGACACATGTGAGACGGCCACTGTTTCAAAGGAAGAAAAAGGGAAAGAAGGCCCAAGTCAAGCACGCACGCAGCCACACATAACGATAGCAGCCAAGTCAAGGTTCGAGACCGGAAGAAAGCTCCAACATCTAGAAAGAAACCCAAGCAGCACCAACCAACACACCAACTTGACACGAGCCATCACTTATAAACTTGGACCCGATCACCCCTCAACTCCCACTACATCGGTAGCTTTGAACATCTTCCTTGTGCAAACCAGTTCATTCCGCGACGGTGTTCTGCTTCTACGTGCTGTAAGAAGCAAGCAAGCAAGCAACTAGGAGCTAACCAGCCAGTCAGGTGAAGAGAGCATGGCAAGCTACCACCGGGTCCACCCGGTGATCGTCGACGGGGCGCCGCCCGCGGTGCCGGAGCAAAACAAGGATAAGCTGCCACCGCCACCCAGCGGCGCCTATGGCGACCGGCTGCCAATCACCGCCCCTGCGCCCGGCGCGGCGGCCCCGCTGCGCGCGCCGCGGCGGAAGCGGCACAACCGGTGCTGCCGGTGCGTGTGCTGCACGCTGCTGGTGCTGATCGTGCTCGTGGTCGCGCTCGGCGCCACGGCGGGGATCCTCTACGCCGTGTTCCGCCCCAAGATCCCCACGTTCCGCGTGGAGCGGCTGACGGCCACCCGGTTCGACGTGAACACCACCTCCATGACGGTGAGCGACGCGTTCGAGGTGCAGGTGATAACGGACAACCCCAACCGGCGCATCGGGGTGTACTACGACGGCGGCTGGGTCGCCGCCTCCTTCAACGGCACCGAGCTGTGCCGCGGCGCCTTCCCGGCGCTCTACCAGGGCCACCGCAGCACGGTGCGGCCGCTCATCACGCTCCAGGGGGAGACCAGGCTCGACAGCGCCGTGGCCGCGCAGCTGGCGCAGCAGCGGCAGGCCGGGTTCGTGCCGCTCACGGTCACCGCGCGCGTGCCCATCCGGATCAAGTTTGGCGCACTCAAGCTGTGGACGATGACGGGGAAGGCGCGGTGTAGCCTGGTGGTGGACAGCCTCGAGGCCGGCACGCGGCTCCGCATCCGATCCAACAGCTGCACCTTCAAGCTCAAGCCTAATTAGATCATTCCCAAACCATTTGAGCCGTGCACGGATTGTGCATATATACGTGTGTCTTGTATGTAGGATTGCCGAGGTCCCGTCCCCGTTCCTGTCGATCTATATTGATTGAGATCGGATCGGCAGATGGTAGAGATGGGTAGTGCTGTAAATTTATTATTTATTCAGTTTGGCTCGCATATTCATTATTTTTAGTGTAATAAATAAGATCCGAGGTGTATTCCTTTTGCTATGAATTCCTCTGGAGAAGATATTGGCTCATGAACATAGTTTGTGTGGGGTTTTCAGGCTTATGCACCATCCTAGGTTAGCATATCAAGGAGGGAAGCATATCCTCTAACATCCTCAAGGGATGTCATGAAGTTACAGTGAAATGAGTGTGTAAAGCGAAGAAGGGATGTGAGGGTTACTGTAGCAACTAATGTCAAGTTACTGTAGCATGTACAAAAATAAATCAAAAGATAATTTTATTGCACCATAATTTGGTTTTTATGTAATTTTTGTAAATATATATAGTAGATTTGAAATTTGCAAATTAATTATAATCATTTTAGGCTTAATCATATGGATGTGAAGAAGGGATGTCACGGTTACTGTAACTTACGTGACATCTCTTGAGGATGTTAGAGGATCCGGTTCCCTCAAGGAGCAGACGGGGCGTCATGAGCAGGTGGGGGTCCAGAATCAGTTCCAAAGTTCTTTTATCAGTTAATCCGCACCTAGCCAAATTCCTTTAACTGCTCCAATTTTTTAGAAGAAGCCTCCATCGGCTCTTAATTTTGAGCCCCCCAAACAAGTTCTCTGCAAAAAGATTCCCTTCAGCTTCACCCTGGGCGCCGGCTACCTCTCACTCGACGACCTCCACCCCCGGCACCGCCTCCGCAAATTACCTTTCCCTCACCGACTACTGCGCACGCCGGCCAACACACCGGACCCGCAACCTTGCCGAATCTCTCGGCCCATCGTAGATTTGCTCGTCGGCTGACACCGCTGCTGGAATCGGCGCATATCTCCCTCCTCCCCATGCTGCCTGGAGCTTGTGGACGAATATGGCCACTGTCGAGCTTCATTCCGTCGAAAATGGAAACGGTAGATGACCATAATGTCGTAGAGCACCTGCAGAAAAGCTCAACGCCGCCGGAATCTCAGACATTCCGGTGACCTTTCGAAAGCCGGAGTTCGGCCACGACGGGCTTGGTTTGCGACAAGCAAGCATGGCTTTGAGGATATTCTTTCTTATCAAAGCCTGAAGGCCATCCCTTCAGCCACACCGTCCACCCACAGCCTGGGCATTGCCGCAATTCCGCTCTCATCGTGTTTGACAAATTAGCTAGGTGATTATTTTTCTTTATTTTTTTCATTGATGTTGTTTTACTGTTTTTTACAATCAAATGCAACATAAAATATTGCAATAACTAGATGAAGAGGTCAACGGAGATATTCTTCATTGGCTCTTCTTTGGAGGAGGAGGAAGAAGATGACGGTGATGTTGAGATGGCATTGTAGTGTTCGTTTAGGAGGACTTTCGGCATCTGAGATTAGGATCACAGTTCAGCCGCTTGTACATTAATCGGGATAAAGCATAAGGCCACGGGAAGCTTGTCAAGGATTAGTTTGCACCCAATCCGACTTATGCTGGACCCTTTCGCGTGTTTGAATTAGAATAATTACATCTGTAAATTTGATCCTTTTTATGTTCATGAATAGTGTGAACCTTGGTTCAAATTTGAATTTGATATGTGTGCAAATATGTACTTAAAATGGAGTATGTCAGCCAAAAGATAAAAGGATTGGCAAAGAAAATTCTTTATGAGTTTGGTTATAAACTACTTTTCTCCAACTCTGCAAATTTGAGGAGTTAAGGTTTAAGCCGCTAAATATTAGGGTTTCGGTTAGATATGTTAGATATGACCTGATGCACTATCCTAGCCTCCTAGAGTATAAAATGTGGCATTTCAAAAATCTACATAAAATTATATTAAAACTTAAGTTGTCATCATTTCAAAACTCAAAACAAACATGTGTTGCTGGTCGGTTCAAGCTCAGGAAAAGAACGGCCACACTTCATCAACAAACAATAAATAAATGGTAGTAATTCATACTTGGACACACTTTCATTATAAATTCATAATTTAGTTATACGTAGCCTGCAAAAGAAAATATATTTAGATATTTATTTGAATGGTGTGCTCTAGAACTCTGGTTTAAGGCAGCTAAAGATACTAAAATGGACACAACAAACTATAATATTGTATCTTGTCTTGTTCTTTTCTAGTTTACATACATTAAAAGAAAATTTCCCCCAATTTACAAACGCATTATTTTAATGTCATAGACTAAATGTCTAAAAACTAATACAAATATAGCCAACCTAGTCCAGTTAACTTAAGCATATTTGTATTTATAGCCATAGCCATTATGACATTTTAAGAATGAGGACTAATAGTAGCTAATATTTGGGTCTAGTTCATGATTAAATATAATAAATATGATGTACGCCTACTAGTTAGATGTACTCCAAAATATACATAAATATGATGTATGAGTTAACTGTAGCCCAAAGTATGCATAAAAAGATGTATGTTTAGTATGTACAACCCCATCATACATGTTGAAGTCATCATGGATACGAATTTTGGTTTCTGTTTTTATAGTTTGGGCTTGTTTTACAATTTCAGTTCAAAAAACTATATATGTTTAGAGATGCGATGAGTATTTGTTTAGTGGCATTATCACTTGGATAAAAACTAAAAAAAATTACTATAAATATATGAGCAATATTTATTTCAAATCCCCTCAGACTCGCGATGGTGGTGGAGAGCGGCTGCGGATGACGATGTTTTCTGTCCTAGTAGTTATATCGCATAGATTGAGCTACTTTCAAGTTCTTAAGGATAATACAGACGTTTCTTCTGCGCCTTGAATGATGTTCGAACCAAAATGTTGACATTTTCCAGTTTCAGACCAATTGAGCGGAGTAAAGAAACTCGAAGGGATCCATACCAAGGACCACCTTTAATGTGTTGTTGTCGGAGAACTCAATAAAATGAGGTAGTCATCTCATTTCATAGAAAATGAGATGACAAGCTTTGATTGTATCTTACAAGATTAGGTTTATCGTTACCTTGTCTCTGAGGATGATAAGTTGTGCTGAAAAGTATTGTATTTACTGTAGGCTTTTGAAAAAACTTCCAGAACTTGGAGGTGAAGATAGGCTCACGGTCGGAATTTATTTTAGAAATATTCTCGTGGAGAGAGACAATTCTGGAGAGATAGAGCTATGCTAACTCATTGATGGCTCGAGCATTTTTGATATTTTATAAGGAGTTTCGACTTGGATCCCATTGTCTTGTTATTTTTAACGCTAATCCTTTGAGAGAGAGAAGAAAACCTATTTTTTTCATTATTTGAAAGGAAAAAAGCATATATGGAAGGAAATCAAGGAGCATTACTCCAAATTCAGTGATGACCGCTCGAGTTGGGCGGCCCATTAAGAGGGACAGAGCGAGGTTCCCTTGGACGGTTTTGGGAACCTTCTTGAGGGTTCCAAGCTTGCTTTCTGGTTTTGGAACCTTCTAGAAGGTGACTGACGGTTTTCTGTATCTTCACTTGTTTCGGTTTTTGTTTTGTTTTTTTTCCTTTTCCTGTTTTATTTTTCGTCTAATCCTTTTCTTGTTTTTCTCTTTTTTAGGAAATACTAAATTGAAAAAGTTAAAAATCATCACATTTCTTTTCAAAATTTCAAACACTATTCACTTTTTCAAAAAAAATCTTGGATTTTTAGTGAATTCTTAAATTCAATAACACTTTTTTCGAATTCTTAAACATTATTAAAAAAACAGTGTATATAAATGAAACATTAAAAGTATAATAAATTATTGTTCTGTATGCTTGATGGAATGTTTAGCATATTTTTTAAAAAAAATCTCTTTACAATACTTGTTCAGAATTTCGAATGTATGAAGATTTTAGTCAAACTCAAAAAATAATTTGTAAATCTGTTCACCATATTTTTTCCTTTGATTCAAAAAATGTTCATAAATTAAATAATTTAACAAAATAAATAAAAGTTCTTGAGAATACAATAATTAGTTGGGAATTTAAAAAATGTTTACTTTTTCAAATTTGTGATCATTTCTTGAATTTTACAAACAAATTTTTGAATCCTTCAACATTTTTTAAGTTCAGGAATATTATTTGGATTTATTAACTTTTTTCAAGGCCACTAACATTTTTACATATTGGCGAACATTTTTTGTTAAAATGAAACTGATAAATATTTTTTTTTAAAGAAACGGTTACGCCACCCTATTTTACTAAACAATGCAGGATAACACTTTATTTAAAAAAAATCTTTTTGTTTTATTTTATTAAAAAATGTTTGCAATATGTAAAAATGTTTGTGTCTTTCAGAAAATTGAATGGCTTCAAATAATATTCATGAATTTCAAAAATGTTCAAGGATTCATTTTTTATTTAATTCAAGAGATGATCAAAATTTTGAAAAAGTAAACATGTTTGAAAATTCCCAATGGATTATTGTATTCTCGACCATTTTTCAATTATTTTGCGAACTTATTTAATTTGTGAACATTTTTAAAATCAAAGGGAAAAATACGATGGGCAGATTTCCAAACCATTTTCTGAGTTTGACTAAAATCTTCATACGTTCAAAATTCTGAACAAATATTGTTAAGAGATTTTTTTAAAGTTATGGTAAACATTTATCATATATACAAAACAATAATTTATTATGCTTTAAATATTTGAGTTATATACAATGATCTTTTCTGAATATACGGTGGAATTTTTATAATTACATAGTGAACATTGTTCTAATATTGTGAACATTTCCACGAAATACATACTGAACAATTATTTAATATATGATGAACATTTTAGTTATATACATGAACTTTGTTTAATATATGGTGAGCAAATATCAATTACACACAAAAACTTTTTTAAATACAGTTTTTTAATAGACATTGAACAATTGATATTCAAGAATTAAAAAATCATGAATTTAAAAAGTGTACTTGAATTTAAGACTTGACTAAAAAACTAAAAAAAATTGAATAAGTGAACAGTTTATGAAATTTTGAAAAGAAATGTGATGGTTTTTAACTTTTTGAATTTTGTATTTCTTAAAAAAGAGAGAAAAAGAAGAAAAAACCAGAAAAGGTCTAAAGGAAAAATAAAACAAAAAAAGAAAAAGGAAAAACATAACAAAAAATGAAAAAGGAAAAAACATAAAAAAAACCGAAACAAATAAAGATACAAAAAAAGTCAGTCACCTTCTAGAAGGTTCCCAAAACCGGAAAACAATCTTGGAACCCTCCAGAAGGTTCCCAAAACCGTCCAAGGGAACCTCACTCTGTCCCTCTTAATGGTCTGCCCAACTCGAGCGGTCATCGCTGAATTTGGAGTAATGCTCCTGGATTTACTTCCATATATGCTTTTTCCTGCAACACAATTGAATGTTACCAATCCTAAGGTGTATCCCTCTCTCGGCATAAGATGACAAATATGTTACTTTTTTCTATGACATCTTCAAGACTAGATCCCATGTCGAAAAACCCAAATCAGGAGCATGCTTTTTTCTTTTCCGGAGAGGCACAACTATGCCTCCCGCGGTAGCAAATCCGTGCCTCCACGGGAAGTAAATCTATGCCTCTTGCAGAACGAAAAAAATGTGTTCTTTTTTAACTTTCTCGAGAGGCACGACACTGCATCTCGCGGAAGCAAATCCGTGCCTCCATGAGAAGTAAAATTTGTGTCTCTCATGACAAAAAATAAAATAAAAGAAAACACATTTTTTCCGAGAGGCATGACTGTGCTTGTCATGGAAGTAAATCTGTGTCTATACGAGAAATAAACCTGTGCCTCTCGCAAAAAGAAAAGAAAAGAAAACATGTTTTTTTATGCGGCACACATATGTCTCTCATCTCGTGGAAGCAAATTCGTGCCTCCACGGGAAGTAAATCTATGCCTCTTGCAGAACGAAAAAAATGTGTTCTTTTTTAACTTTCTCGAGAGGCACGACAGTGCATCTCGCGAAAGCAAATCCGTGCCTCCACGAGAAGTAAAATTTGTGTCTCTCACGACAAAAAATAAAATAAAAGAAAACACATTTTTTTCCGAGAGGCATGATTGTGCCTCTCATGGATGTAAATCTGTGTCTATACGAGAAATAAACCTGTGCCTCTCGCAAAAAGAAAAGAAAAGAAAAGTGTTTTTTTATGCGGCACACGTATGTCTCTCATCTCGTGGAAGCAAATTCGTGCTTCCACCTGAAGTAGATATGTATCTCTGGCGAAAGGAAGCCTTTTGTGACAAACACGACTGTGCCTCTTGTGGAAGCAAATCCCCGCCTCTATGAGAAGTAAATCTATGTCTCTCGCGAAAGGGAAATGGGTATGACCGTGCTTCTCACGGAAGTAAATCCATGCCTCCAGGAGAAGTAAATCTATGCTTTCGCATAATAGAAGAAGAAGAAAAAAAATGGCTTTTCTGGACCAAAACATTTGAATTCTTTTCCATCAAAAACCGAGGGAAATCTAACAGCCAAAAACGCTATAAAAAAATCAGAGAAAGCGTCCAGCACGCAACTCATCGCGGTGGCTGAGGTTGGCGCGCTCTCAGCCCTCCAAAAGTTATCCTTGCAGGGGCTTCTCAAGGAATACTCGCTGATTAGTTGCTCTGTCAGATCCCAATTCGATAAGTTCAGTCCAACCAGGTGGATATGGGCCGAGAGTTCAAAAAAAGGTGGATATGGGCCGATAGGAATTGCAAAAATAGCAAGGTATGGCCCCGAGGCTCGGCGCAATATCCGTCTTTCCCCTCTCGTTAGGGTTTTCTTCCTCTGGGCGGCGGCGACTTGTCTCCTCGCCATAGAGATCTTGATCTACCCCGCCTCCTTCCCTCCGCCGGCGGTCGGGGTCCCTTGACCCTGACCATGGCAACAGCGGACGAAGCGATGGGGACCCTACCGCTCATGGACATGGTTTCTTCGGGAAAGAGAACTAAGGAAGATGGTGCATCCTCGGGTGCAGCGAAAATGGATCTGGCGGCAATGATGGAAGAATTGGGTCTGAAGGAAGACGATCTACAGGACGTAGTGGTGGAGGATGATGAACTTCCGGCTGAAGCAACCCGCTGGATGGCCCTGGCTAGGGTTCATACGGAGAAATCTTACAGCCAGTATTGGTTCTACAGGAACATGCGAGTCGCATGGGATCTGGTGAAGGAAGTTAAAATCAGACCTCTGGAGGATAACTTGTATACGTTACAGTTCGTGTGCCTTGGCGATTGGGAGCGTGTAATGGAGGAGGGTCCGTGGACTTTCAAAGGCAAAGCGGTGATCTTGGCACCCTATGATGGTTTCACTAAACCCTCCTTGATCGATCTCACCAAACTGGACATATGGATGCAGATCCACGACCTTCCGGATGGTTTCTTCCCTAAGATCAAAGCGCTCTCGGCGACGGTTGGAGAGTTCATTTACGTTGAGCCGAAGTCCCAAGATTTTGAGGGGAACTTTGCACGGGTAAGGGTGAAGATTGATGTAACAAAGCCACTAAAGAATGCAGTTTCTCTGGTTATCAAGAAGAAGGATGTGATGCAGCGAGTGATCTTCCGGGTGAAATTCGAGAGGCTCCCAGATTGGTGTGCGGTATGTGGTTATCTGGGGCATCTGTTTAAGGAATGTGGTGATGATGTTTGGGCACCAAAAGCACTAGTTTTTAAGGATCTGAAAGCTAGCTGGTTCAGAGGCCCGGGCAGCGGTCCTGCTGAAGGAAGAGGCAACAGTAACAGAGGGGGAAGAGGTCGAGGCCGATCAGGCGGTGGCCGGAGTCGCGGTGCAGCATATGATAACCATCCTGAGGATTTTATGGACTCAGATGAACGCCAAGATGACATCACAATGGATGATGCTGATCTAAACAGGAAGATGGGGATGATAGTTGCTTCGCTGGGTAACAAAGCAAACGGGCCCCAGCCTTCAATCCAGGGAGGCAAAACTCCTATGGTGCAGCAAGCAAAAGCTCCAGAGAGCCCCTCGTCCAAGCAAGAGCCGAAGAGAAAGAAGCCAATTTCATGTGATTCTACCAACACAAAGAGCATAGCTCAAACCAAAACTTCTGATGCGCGTTTGGCGGGCCTCCCGGTGGCGTCGCGCCTAGCGCAATGAGTTGCCTGGTGTGGAACTGTCGTGGGGCTGGCAAACCCGCGACAGTTCAAGAGCTTCGAGATCTCTCGAGGCAACATGCACCCTCTATTGTATGCATCTTAGAAACCCAAATAGAGGGCTCACGTGTTGAGAATATGGTAGGATCATTAGGCTTTGATAAGAGTTTTGCTGTAAGCAGTAGAGGTAGAAGTGGTGGTCTTGGTATTTTTTGGAACAAAGCAATAAAGTTGGAAATTCTTGGTTACTCAGAGTATAATATAGATGTACTTGTGAAAGAGTTATTCCCGGTGCAAACTAGGATTACTTTTGTCTATGGAGAAGCACAAACGCAAGAAAGATATAAAACATGGGATATGTTGCGTGGTATTGCAAACACCAGCAGTCATCCATGGGTTGCGATCAGTGACTTCAATGAAGTGCTACATGGCCACGAGCATGATGGAGTATGCGCGAGAAGCCAAGCACAGATGGATCTATTCCGCGACGCTCTGGATACTTGCAGCCTTACTGATATTGGTTACAAAGGGCAGAGCTGGGCGTTTGAGAAAAAAGTAGCTGGAGGAACATTTACAAGGGTGAGGCTGGACAGAGCAGTGGCTACGCCGGACTGGTTAATGGCATTTCCGACAGCAGAGGTTAAACACCTGGCGGCAGCTAGCTCAGATCACGTAGCCTTGTTGCTTACGCTGCAAGAATTGCATGCATGCAGGCGGGGCCCAAAACCTTTTAAATATGAAGTATGCTGGGAGCGGGACGAGTCGCTTGGTCCGGTAGTGGCCAGCCAGTGGACAGCGGCGCCAGGCGAGTCAGTGGAGCAGGTCAAGACAAAGCTACAGGGGCTGTCGGGAGAACTATCTACCTGGGATCACGTGCACTTTGGAAATGTGCGAAAGGAAATCAGTGAATTAAAAACAAAACTACATATTTGCCGTGCAACACCAGGGAGATCAGGGCCGACTAGGGAGGAGATAAAAATCACAGATCGGCTTGTTGAACTGTTTCACCGAGAGGAGATACTATGGCGGCAGCGTGCTCGTATTGACTGGTTGATCCACGGTGATAAGAATATATATTTTTTCCATTTGCGTGCGAGCAGGCGAAGAAGGAAAAACCAAATAAAAGAACTAGTTCACCCGGATGGTTCGATGACAGATAATGCTATGGAGATGGAGCAAATGGCGACGTCCTTTTACAAAACCCTGTACACGTCTGAAGGTGTAGCAAATATGGAGCTCGTGTTGGACACTATTCCACGCAAAGTCACTGGTATGATGAATGATGCTTTGAATGCTCCATACAGAGAAGAGGAAGTTAAAACAACTCTTTTTCAGATGTTCCCGACTAAAGCTCCGGGCCCGGACGGATATCCAGCTCATTTCTTCCAGCGTCACTGGGAGGTTTGTGGAGATGATGTGACAAAGGTAGTGTTAAGAATAGTAGAGGGCACAGAATCAGCAGCGTGCATTAATGAAACAGTCCTGGTGCTAATACCAAAGGTAAAAAACCCTACTTTGTTAACTCAATTCAGACCGATTAGCCTTTGCAACGTACTATATAAGATTGCCTCGAAAGTGATCGCTAATCGTCTGAAAGTGATTTTACCTAAGATAATTTCTGAAGAGCAATCAGAGTTTGTTCCTGGAAGGTTGATAACCGATAACATTATCACAGCTTATGAATGCCTCCACTTCATGAAGAGGAACAAAGCAAAAATGCACCAATCTTTTGCACTCAAGCTCAACATGATGAAGGCATATGACAGGGTCGAGTGGCCCTACCTGAGGGCGGTGATGATGAAATTGGGCTTCACAGAAAGATGGGTAAATATAGTCATGAGCCTAGTAACGTCTGTCAAGTTCTCGGTGGTATTCAACGGGAACAAGTTGGAAGAGTTTGAGCCATCCAGAGGAATCAGACAAGGGGACCCAACCAGTCCATATTTGTTCTTGCTAGCAGTAGAGGGCATGTCGTGCCTTTTAAAATCCAAGAGTGAGTCATCCCATCTGAGTGGTTTACAAGTGGCACCGTCGGCGCCCCAATTAAGTCACTTATTATTTGCTGATGACAACCTGCTGTTTTGTAAGGCAAGTATTGCGGGTGCTGAAGAGGTGAACCTAGTACTGAATAGTTACTGTGAAGCTTCGGGCCAACGGATTAACTTTGCTAAATCATCTATTTACTTTAGTAAGGGTGTTCCTGATAGCACTCGGGATGTCATCAAAGAGTCTCTCAATGTCCCTAATGAAACACTCAATGAGAAGTACCTGGGTATGCCGTCTGACATAGGTACTTCAAAAAATGGGGCCTTCAAATACCTGAAAGATCGGCTATGGAGCAAAGTGCAGGGTTGGCTTGAGAATACTATGTCTACAGCGGGAAAAGAGGTATTGGTAAAAGCGGTGGCACTGAAGGAAATATGCCCTAGAGGCAATAATAAAGTTATTATTTATTTCCTTATATCATGATAAATGTTTATTATTCATGCTAGAATTGTATTAACCGAAAACATAATACATGTGTGAATACATAGACAAACAGAGTGTCACTAGTATGCCTCTACTTGACTAGCTCGTTAATCAAAGATGGTTATGTTTCCTAACCATGGATAAAGAGTTGTTATTTGATTAACGGGATCACATCATTAGCTGAATGGTCTGATTGACATGACCCATTCCGTTAGCTTAGCACCCGATCATTTAGTATGTTGCTATTGCTTTCTTCATGACTTATACATGTTCCTATGACTATGAGATTATGTAACTCCCGTGTGCCGGAGGAACACTTTGTGTGCTACCAAACGTCACAACGTAATTGGGTGATTATAAAGGTGCTCTACAGGTGTCTCCAAAGGTACATGTTGGGTTGACGTATTTCGAGATTAGGATTTGTCAGTCCGATCGTCGGAGAAGTATCTCTGGGCCCTCTCGGTAATGCACATCACTTAAGCCTTGCAAGCAATACAACTAATGAGTTAGTTGCGAGATGATGTATTACGGAACGAGTAAAGAGACTTGCCGGTAACGAGTTTGAACTAGGTATTGGATACCGACGATCAAATCTCGGGCAAGTAACATACCGATGACAAAGGGAACAACATATGTTGTTATGCGGTCTGACCGATAAAGATCTTCGTAGAATATGTAGGAGCCAATATGGGCATCTAGGTCCCGCTATTGGTTATTGACCGGAGACATGTCTCGGTCATGTCTACATTGTTCTCGAACCCATAGGGTCCGCACGCTTAAGGTTTCGATGACAGTTATATTATGAGTTTATACATTTTGATGTACTGAAGGTTGTTCGGAGTCCCGGATGTGATCACGGACATGACGAGGAGTCTCGAAATGGTCGAGAGATAAAGATTGATATATTGGAAGCCTATGTTTGGATATCGGAAGTGTTCCGGGTGAAATCGGGATTTTACCGGAGTACCGGGAGGTTACCGGAACCCCCCGAGAGCTATATGGGCCTTAGTGGGCCTTAGTGGAAAAGAGAAGAGGTGGCCTGAGATGGGCCGCGCGCCCCTCCCCTCCCTTGGTCCGAATAGGACAAGGAGAGGGGGCTGGCCCCCCTTTCTCTTCCCCCCCTCCGCGAATCCTATTCCAACTAGGATTGGGGGGGGGGAATCCTACTCCCGGAGGGAGTAGGACTCCTCCTGGCGCGCCACCACTAGGCCGGCCGCACCCCCCTTGAGCCTTTATATACGGAGGCAGGGGCACCCCAGAGAAACACAAGTTGATCCACGTGTTCATATTCTTAGCCGTGTGCGGCGCCCCCTACCACATAGTCCTCGATAATATTGTAGCGGTGCTTAGGCGAAGCCCTGCGACAGTAGTACATCAAGATCGTCACCACGCCGTTGTGCTAACGGAATTCTTCCCCGACACTTTGCTGGATCGGAGTCCGGGGATCGTCATCGAGCTGAATGTGTGCTAAAACTCGGAGGTGCCGTAGTTTCGGTGCTTGATCGGTCGGGCCGTGGAGACGTATGACTACATCAACCAAACGGTTTCGTTGTCGATCTACAAGGGTACGTAGATCACACTCTCCCCTCTCGTTGCTATGCATCACCATGATCTTGCGTGTGCGTAGGAATTTTTTTGAAATTACTACGTTCCCCAACAGTGGTATCAGAGCCTAGGTTTTATGTGTTGATGTTATATGCACGAGTAGAACACAAGTGAGTTGTGGGCGATATAAGTCATACTGCTTACCAGCATGTCATACTTTGGTTCGGCGGTATTGTTGGATGAAGCGGCCCGGACCGACATTACGCGTACGCTTACGTGAGACCGGTTCTCCCGACGTGCTTTGCACATAGGTGGCTTGCGGGTGACAGTTTCTCCAACTTTAGTTGAACCGAGTGTGGCTACGCCCGGTCCTTGCGAAGGTTAAAACAGCACCAACTTGACAAACTATCGTTGTGGTTTTGATGCATAGGTGAGATTGGTTCTTGCTTAAGCCCGTAGCAGCCACGTAAAACTTGTAACAACAAAGTAGAGGACGTCTAACTTGTTTTTGCAGGGCATGTTGTGATGTGATATGGTCAAGACATGATGCTAAATTTTATTGTATGAGATGATCATGTTTTGTTGAAGTTATCGGCAACTGGCAAAAGCCTTATGGTTGTCTGTCTATTGCATAAGATGCAAGTGCCAAATAATTGCTTTACTTTATCGCTATGCGATAGCAATAGTTGCAAGAGCAATTGTTGGCGAGACGACCATGTGACGACACATTGATATAGATCAAGATGATGGAGATCATGATGTCATGCCGGTGACGATGGAGATCATGACGATGCTTCGGATATGGAGATCACAGGCACAAGATGATGATGGCCATATCATATCACTTACATTGATTGCATGTGATGTTTATCTTTTATGCATCTTATCTTGCTTTGATTGACGGTAGCATTATAAGATGATCTCTCACTAAATTATCAAGAAGTTTTCTCCCTGAGTATGCACCGTTGCGAAAGTTCTTCGTGCTGAGACACCACGCGATGATCGGGTGTGATAGGCTCTATGTTCAAATACAACGGGTGCAAAACAGTTGCACACGCGGAATACTCAGGTTTTACTTGACGAGCCAAGCATATACAGATATGGCCTCGGAACACGGAGACCAAAAGGTCGAGCGTGAATCATATAGTAGATATGATCAACATAGTGATGTTCACCAATGAAACTACTCCATCTCACGTGATGATCGGACATGGTTTAGTTGATTTGGATCACGTGATCACTTAGAGGATTAGAGGGATGTCTATCTAAGTGGGAGTTCTTAAATAATATAATTAATTGAACTTTAAATTTATCATGAACTTAGTCCTGGTAGTATTTTGCAAATTATGTTGTAGATTAATAGCTCGCGTTGTTGCTTCCCTGTGTTTATTTTGATATGTTCCTAGAGAAAATTGTGTTGAAAGATGTTAGGAGCAATGATGCGGATTGGATCCGTGATCTGAGGTTTATCCTCATTGCTGCACAGAAGAATTATGTCCTTGATGCACCGCTAGGTGACAGACCTATTGCAGGAGCAGATGCAGACGTTATGAACGTTTGGCTAGCTCAATATGATGACTACTTGATAGTTTAGTGCACCATGCTTAACAGCTTAGATTCCGGACTTCAAAGACGTTTTGAACGTCATGGACCATATGAGATGTTCCAGGAGTTGAAGTTAATATTTCAAGCAAATACCCGAGTTGAGAGATATGAAGTCTCCAACAAGTTCTATAGCTAAAAGATGGAGGAGAATCGCTCAACTAGTGAGCATGTGCTCAGATTGTCTGGGTACTACAATCGCTTGAATCAAGTGGGAGTTAATCTTCCAGATAAGATAGTGATTGACAGAATTCTCTAGTCACCATCACGAAGTTAGTAGAACTTCGTGATGAACTATAATATGCAAGGGATAACGGAAACAACTCCCAAGCTCTTCGTGATGCTGAAATCAACGAAGGTAGAAATCAAGAAAAACATCAAGTGTTGATGGTTGACAAGACCACTAGTTTCAAGAAAAGGGCAAAGGGAAGAAGGGGAACTTCAAGAAGAATGGCAAGCAAGTTGCTGCTCAAGTGAAGAAGCCCAAGTCTGATCCTAAGCCTGAGACTAAGTGCTTCTACTGCAAAGGGACTGGTCACTGGAAGCAGAACTACCCCAAGTGATTGGCGGATAAAAAGGATGGCAAAGTGAACATAAGTATATTGGATATACATGTTATTGATGTGTACTTTACTAGTGTTTATAGCAACCCCTCAGTATCTGATACTAGTTCAGTTGCTAAGATTAGTAACTCGAAACGGGAGTTGCAGAATAAACATAGACTAGTTAAGGGTGAAGTGACAATGTGTGTTGGAAGTGGTTCCAAGATTGATATGATCATCATCGCACACTCCCTATAATTTCGGGATTAGTGTTGAACCTAAATAAGTGTTATTTGGTGTTCGCGTTGAGCATGAATATGATTTGATCATGTTTATTGTAATATGGTTATTCATTTAAGTGAGAGAATAAATTGTTGTTCTGTTTACATGAATAAAACCTTATATGGTTACACACCCAATGAAAATAGTTCGTTGGATCTCGATCATAGTGATACACATAATCATAATATTGAAACCAGAAGATGCAAAGTTAATAATGATAGTGCAACTTATTTGTGGCACTACCGTTTAGGTCATATTGGTGTAAAGCGCATGAAGAAACTCCATGCTGATGGGCTTTTGGAATCACTTGATTATGAATCAGTTGATGCTTGCGAACCATGCCTCATGGGCAAGATGACTAAGACTCTGTTCTTCGGAACAATGGAGCGAGCAACAGATTTGTTAGAAATCATACATACTGATGTATGTGGTCCGATGAATATTAAGGCTCGCGACAGGTATCATTATTTTCTGATCTTCACAGATGATTTGAGCAGATATGAGTATATCTACTTGATGAAACATAAGTCGGAAACATTTGAACAGTTCAAAGAATTTCAGAGTGAAGTGGAAAATCATCGTGACAAGAAAATAAAAGTTTCTACGATATGATCGCAGAGGTAAAATATTTGAGTTACGAGTTTGTCCTTCAATTAAAACAATGTGAAATAGTTTCACTACTCACGCCACCTGGAACACCATAGTGTAATGGTGTGTCCGAACGTCATAACCGTACTTTATTAGATATAGTGCGATCTATGATGTCTCTTACCGATCTACCACTATCGTTTTGGGGTTATGCATTAGAGACAGCTGCATTCACGTTAAATAGGGCACCATCTAAATCCGTTGAGACGACACCGTGTGAACTATGGTTTGGCAAGAAACCTAAGCTGCCGTTTCTTGAAGTTTGGAGTTGCGATGCTTATGTGAAAAAGTTTCATCTCGATAAGCTCAAACTCAAATCGGAGAAATATGTCTTCATAGGATACCCAAAGGAGACAGTTGGGTACACCTTCTATCACAGATCCGAAGGCAAGACATTCGTTGCTAAGAATGGATCCTTTCTAGAGAAGGAGTTTCTCTCGAAAGAAGTGAGTGGGAGGAAAGTAGAAAACTTGATAAGGTAATTGTACCTTCTCCCTTATTGGAAAATAGTTCATCACAGAAATCTGTTCCTGTGACTACTACACCAATTAGTGAGGAAGCTAATGATGATGATCATGTAACTTCAGATCAAGTTACTACTGAATCTCGTAGGTAAACCAGAGTGAGATCCACACCAGAGTGGTACGGTAATCCTATTCTGGAGGTCATGTTACTTGACCATGACGAACCTACGAACTATGAGGAAGCGATGATGAGCCCAGATTCCGATAAATGGCTTAAGGCCATGAAATCTGAGATAGGATCCATGTATGAGAACAAAGTGTGGAATTTGGTGGACTTGCCCGAGGATCGGCAAGCCATTGATAATAAATGGATCTTCAAGAGGAAGACGGACACGGATAGTAGTGTTACTATCTACAAAGCTAGAATTGTCGCAAAAGGTTTTCGACAAGTTCAAGGTGTTGACTACGATGAGAGTTTCTCACTCGTATGTATGCTTAAGTCTGTCCGAATCATGTTAGCAATTGCCGCATTTTATGAAATCTGGCAAATGGATAAACAAAACTGCATTCCTTAATGGATTTATTAAAGAAGAGTTGTATGTGATGCAACAAGATGGTTTTGTCAATCCTAAAGGTGCTAACAAAATATGCAAGCTCCAGCGATCCATTTATGGACTGGTGCAAGCATCTCGCAGTTGGAATATACGCTTTGATAAGTTGATCAAAGCATATAGTTTTATACAGACTTGCGGTGAAGCCTGTATTTACAAGAAAGTGAGTGGGAGCACTACAACATTTCTGATAAGTATATGTGAATGACATATTGTTGATCGGGAATAATGTAGAATTATTCTGCAAAGCATAAAGGAGTGTTTGAAAGGAGTTTTTCAAAGAAAGACCTCGGTGAAGCTGCTTACATATTGAGTATCAAGATCTATAGAGATAGATCAAGACGCTTGATAAGTTTTTTCAATGAGTACATACCTTGACAAGATTTTGAAGTAGTTCAAAATGGAACAGTCAAAGAAAAAGTTTCTTGCCTGTGTTACAAGGTGTGAAGTTGAGTAAGACTCAAAGCCCGACTACGGCAGAATATAGAAAGAGAATGAAAGTCATTCCCTATGCCTCAGTCATAGGTTCTATAAAGTATGCCATGCTGTGTACCAGATCTATTGTATACCATACACTGTGTTAAGAGAGGGAGTACAATAGTGATCTAGGAGTAGATCAATGGACAGCGGTCAAAATTATCCTTACTGGAATAAGGATATGTTTCTCGATTACGGAGGTGACAAAAGGTTCGTCGTAAAGGGTTACGTCGATGCAAGTTTTGACATTGATCCAGATGACTCTAAGTCTCAATCTGGATACATATTGAAAGTGGGAGCAATTAGCTAGAGTAGCTCCATGCAGAGCATTGTTGACATAGAAATTTGCAAAATACATGCGGATCTGAATGTGGCAGACCCGTTGACTAAAATTATCTCACAAGCAAAACATGATCACACCTTAGTACTCTTTGGGTGTTAATCACATAAACGATGTGAACCAGATTACTGACTCTAGTAAACCCTTTGGGTATAGGTCACATGACAATGTGAACTATGAGTGTTAATCACATGGTGATGTGAACTATTAGTGTTGAATCACATGGCGATGTGAACTAGATTATTGACTCTAGTGCAAGTGGGAGACTGAAGGAAATATGCCCTAGAGGCCATAATAAAGTTATTATTTATTTCCTTATGTCATGATAAATGTTTATTATTCATGCTAGAATTGTATTAACCGAAACATAATACATGTGTGAATACATAGACAAACAGAGTGTCACTAGTATGCCTCTACTTGACTAGCTCGTTAATCAAAGATGGTTATGTTTCCTAACCATGGACAAAGAGTTGTTATTTGATTAACGGGATCACATCATTAGCTGAATGATCTGATTGACATGACCCATTCCGTTAGCTTAACACCCGATCGTTTAGTATGTTGCTATTGCTTTCTTCATGACTTATACATGTTCCTATGACTATGAGATTATGTAACTCCCGTGTGCCGGAGGAACACTTTGTGTGCTACCAAACGTCACAACGTAACTGGGTGATTATAAAGGTGCTCTACAGGTGTCTCCAAAGGTACATGTTGGGTTGACGTATTTCGAGATTAGGATTTATCACTCCGATCGTCGAAGAGGTATCTCTAGGCCCTCTCGGTAATGCACATCACTTAAGCCTTGCAAGCAATACAACTAATGAGTTAGTTGCGATATGATGTATTACGGAACGAGTAAAGAGACTTGCCGGTAACGAGATTGAACTAGGTATTGGATACCGACGATCAAATCTCGGGCAAGTAACATATCAATGACAAAGGGAACAACGTATGTTGTTATGCGGTCTGACCGATAAAGATCTTCGTAGAATATGTAGGAGCCAATATGGGCATCCAGATCCCGCTATTGGTTATTGACCGGAGACATGTCTCGGTCATGTATACATTGTTCTCGAACCCGTAGGGACGGCACGCTTAAGGTTTCGATGACAGTTATATTATGAGTTTATACGTTTTGATGTACTGAAGGTTGTTCGGAGTCCCGGATGTGATCGCGGACATGACGAGGAGTCTCGAAATGGTCGAGACATAAAGATTGATATATTGGAAGCCTATGTTTGGATATCGGAAGCGTTCCGGGTGAAATCGGGATTTTACCGGAGTACCGGGAGGTTACCGGAACCCCCCGGGAGCTATATGGGCCTTAGTGGGCCTTAGTGGAAAAGAGAAGAGGCGGCCTGAGATGGGCCGCGCGCCCCTCCCCTCCCTTGGTCCGAATAGGACAAGGAGAGGGGGCCGCCCCCCTTTCTCTTTTCCCCCCTCCGCGAATCCTATTCCAACTAGGATTGGGGGAGGGGGAATCCTACTCCCGGAGGGAGTAGGTATCCTCCTGGCGCGCCACCACTAGGCCGGCCGCAGCCCCCCTTGAGCCTTTATATACGGAGGCAGGGGCACCCCAGAGAAACACAAGTTGATCCACGTGATAATATTCTTAGCCGTGTGCGGCGCCCCCTGCCACCATAGTCCTCGATAATATTGTAGCGGTGCTTAGGCGAAGCCCTGCGACAGTAGTGCATCAAGATCGTCACCACGCCGTCGTGCTGAAGGAACTCTTCCCCGACACTTTGCTGGATCGGAGTCCGGGGATCGTCATCGAGCTGAATGTGTGCTAAAACTCGGAGGTGCCGTAGTTTCGGTGCTTGATCGGTCGGGCCGTGGAGACGTACGACTACATCAACCAAACGCTTCCGTTGTCGATCTACAAGCGTACGTAGATCACACTCTCCCCTCTCGTTGCTATGCATCACCATGATCTTGCGTGTGCGTAGGAATTTTTTTGAAATTACTACGTTCCCCAATAGGCACAAGCTGTACCGGTTTTCTCCATGTCGTGTTTCAAGTTACCAAGGGGACTCTGTGAACATCTTAATATGCTTATAAGAAAATTCTGGTGGGGATCGAAGGATGGCAAGAGGAAACCTCATTGGGCCTCTTGGAAGTCGATGACAGAGCCAAAAGGCATGGGGGGGGCTTGGGTTCAAGGACTTCGAGCTCTTTAACCTATCTATGTTAGCGCGTCAAGCATGGAGACTCCTTCAGAATCCCGACACTCTCAGCGCACGCGTCTTAAAGAGCATATACTTCCCTGATACAGATATTTTGCATGCAAATCTTGGCAGTCATCCAAGTCAGGTATGGCGTGCGATTGTGGAAGGCCGGGACACCCTAAAGCAAGGCATTATCCGACGCATAGGCAATGGTGAAACTACGGATATATGGGCTGATACCTGGCTGCCAAGGGATGAGATGATGCGGCCTTACGGGTGCCGGGTGGCCGTTCCACCAAACCGGGTTGCCGAACTGATATATAACACAAGTGCTACATGGAATGTACAACTTGTTAATCAGGTTTTCATGGCGATGGATGCTAAGGTAATCTTAAGTATACCTTTATGCACGCATAACACGGATGATTTTTGGAGCTGGAACTATGAAAGGAATGGTGTTTTCTCGGTCAAGTCAGCATATCGCATGCTAGTGGAAACGAGACGGCGTCGGGAGGCATGGCTCGAAGGTACAACAGGCTCTTCAACGATATCAGTTGAAGAAGGATCGTGGAAAACATTATGGAACACCAAGGTCCCAGGGAAAGTTAAGATGTTCTTGTGGCGATTATCACGCCAGTCCCTCCCGACGGAAGATGTTCGGGCCCATAGACACATGACAGACAGCTCTGCATGCGGGATGTGTGGCTCGCTAGATTCATGGCGTCACTCCTTGCTAAACTGCACATCGTCACGGTGTGTGTGGGCGCTAGTTGATGATGACCTAGCCCAAACGCTGGTCGCCACTACCGAACCAAAAGCCAAGCTGCGGCTGTTCACGCTGATGGATTCCCTGTCACACGAGCAATTTGTATTGCTAGCAGTCACGTTGTGGGCTATATGGACAACACGGCGGCGGGCAATCCATGAAGGTATATTTCAAACTCCACAGGCCACTACAGAATTTGTAAAAAGATTCATAACGGAGCTGGAGGTGCTTGAGAATAAGACGGTAAAAGCAGTGCGAGGCGGCCTTCCTGGCCAGTCTAGGCCACGAGCACCACCGGTGGGCTTGTTTAAAATCCATGTCGATGCCGGCGTCAGAACTGGGAGGGGTGGTTCAGCAGCTGCGGTTTGCAGAGATCATCAAGGCAACTACATGGGGAGTTCGGCATTGGTCATTGCGGGAGTGGACGACCCGGCTATTCTGGAGACAATTGCATGTCGAGAAGCACTTGCGCTGGCGGAAGATCTCAACCTTAACAATCTGATCATCGCTTCCGATGCTAAGCAAGTAGTCAATGATATTTCAGAAGCACACAGGGGCACGAACGCTGCAATTGTTCAAGAGATTAAAAGTAGAGCTTCTTCTTTTTTCTGTAATTTTGTGTTCGAAGATCGTGCGGCTAATAGAGACGCACATAAACTTGCCAAATATTCACTCTCACTAGGGCCGGGGCGCCACATCTGGTTAGGCCAACCCCAAGCTCCGACTTATATCCCACACTCTGTGGAATTTGATAAATAAATTGGCTTTTTCCCCTCAAAAAAAAAAACAGGGTACGGCCCGAACCTTTGACCTAAATGGTCTACCAGCCCAGAGGTCGAGCAATCGTGTCGCACGAATCCGGGGACGAGATGGAGATGGTTTGGATCTCCGCCAAAAGAGGGAGAATCAGTAGACGCTCTTCCTCGCCACCGTTCGATCACGTCCAGGAGGTCGGCGACGATCGCTGGACGGAAGGCTACGCACCAGCACCACCACAGTTGGCCGTCCAGGCGATTTGTCCGTCGAGAAGAAGATGATGGACTCGAGCAAAACCAACTCGGAGCCGGAAGAGGCCGTCGGTGTCCTCCTGCACGAGTCGCAGAGGCTGCGCTACAGGATCCAGTCCCTGGCATCCGTCCTCAGGGAATCCAACTCCGGCGGCCGGTCGTCTCCTCGGACAAGGCCAAGATGCTGCTCTTCCTGTCGCGCGCACTCGCCAGAAAAGAAAAGAAAATGTGTTTTTTTTCTTTTTATGAGGCACACGTGTGTCTTTCGTCTCGTGAAAGCAAATTCGTGCTTCCACCTGAAGTAGATATGTACCTCTGGCGAAAGAAAACCTTTTGCGACAAACACGACTGTGCCTCTTGTGGAAGCAAATCCCCGCCTCTGCGAGAAGTAAATCTATGTCTCTCGCGGAAGGGAAAACGGTACGACCGTGCTTCTCGCGGAAGTAAATCCATGCCTCCACGAGAAGTAAATTTATACTTTCGCATAATAGAAGAACAAAAAAAGAAAATGATTTTTCCAGACCAAAAAATTTGAATTCTTTAACATTCAAAACCGAGGGAAATCTAACAGCCAAAAACGCTACATAAAAAAAAATCAGAGAAAGCGTCCAGCACGCAATTCGTGGCGGCGGCTGAGAGTTGGCGTGCTCCTGGCCCTCCATGAGTGATCCTTGCAGGGGCTCCTCAAGAAATACTCGCTGATTAGTTGCTCTGTCAGATCCCAATTCGATAAGTTCAGTCCAACCAGGTGGATATGGGCCGAGAGTTAAAAAAAAGGGTGGATATGGGCCGATAGGAATTGCAAAAATAGCAGGGTATGGCCCGAACCTTTGACCTAAATCGTCTTAACCAGCCCAGAGGTCCAGCAATCGTGTGGCACGAATCCGGGAAGGAGATGGAGAGGGTTTGGATTTCCGCCAAAAAAGGAAGAATCAGTAGACGCTCTTCCTCGCCACCGTTCCATCACGTCAGGAGGCCGGCGACGATCGCTGGACAGAAGGCTACGCTACAGGATCTCCAGTTGGCCGTCCAGGCGAGTTGTCCGTCGAGAAGATGGGCTCGAGCGGAACCGACTCGGCCGCAGAGGAGGCCGTCGGTGTCCTCTTGCACGAGTCGCAGCGGCTGCGCTACAGGATCCAGTCCCTGGCATCCGTCCTCAGGGAATCCAACTCCGGCGGCCCCGTCGTCTCGTCGGACAAGGCCAAGATGCTGCTCCTCGTCTCGCGCGCACTCGCCAGCATCTCCGGGGACATAGCCAGGAGGCATGGATCCCCAAATCCACGCAAGTCTGCTACCGAAGAGGACCAAGTTTCTTCCTACCAAGAGCACCGCGCCGGCTGGAAATCTACGTGGGGCGGCCCCATTGGAAACACCGGTGGCTTCCATGATATAAGTAAGAAAGAGTTCATATGCATAGATACTAAACAATCTCACTCCCTAATTTCCTTCTGGTATACGGGCAAAGGTTTCACCTGGCCTGGTTTACCAATTCATTCAAGTTAGATTTCTAATCCTTTCATACATAATGCTGAATTTCTAACCGTCACGCACTTGACTTTGGTGTTGCATGCAGCCACACTGAGTCCTATGCACTTTACTCGCCGGGTGCCTGTTAACATCCCCGACTACTTTTACATCACCCCAGCTTTGCAGATCTACTCCTTCAAAAATTTTAGACTAAATGAAAACTTGAACTGGCCGCTCCACGTGTACGGTGTGGTCGCTGCTCGAGACGATGTAGACAGTAACCGCAACCTTCTCTTCTGCCGGTCGAGGGCTAATTGCCAAGTACTCACTGAAAAGGTAATATATATGCATGTATATAACATCAATTTTTCGTTGTTTTATTTTCTTCCTTCCGCATGTCTGTGATCTTATAGATTAGTCCATCTTAATGAAGTATTAGTAATGATAACGACAATGATGATGCTTGCAGGATCCTTTTCTACGCTTGACCGGCCCTTCCCGTGCAATTCAAGCTAAGGCACCTGTTGACTTTGAAGTCGAACTGAAGATAAAATATGGAACCGAGTCCAAAGATATAGCATTCTTCTGTTCTACCAACCATCACCATATGCACAATCATACCGCTTGGTTCCCCGGTTCCTCTTGTGATGGAGAGATAAGCCTTCAAACAATTGGTAGAGCGGTTCAGGCCACTGTCCTGGGTGTTTGCGTATTTGAAGGTGGGCCGCCTTTTGAATATGGATGTCGAGTCGCTTGCTCCCTATCATCTGCAGAGCCTATTGAGGATCTCCCGTCGAACCAAGTTGTGTTGCTTGATTGTCACGGTGAACAAATTCCTGTAGAATCAGATGGTTATCTTAATCTATCAAGGAATGTTGTCATCGCAGAATTACAAGGAACACTAAAAGTTGTCATCCAAGCATACTCGGAATCTGGTGCTATTGCTGGACAGGGGGATGTCGATTTCCCTGCCCAACATTGCCAGATGAGTAGGGGTGTGTGTTTTGTTGGCAGCTCTAAGGTCGAGATTGTTGTTGCTTGGTCTCTTCTTGTCGATGATAAGCTGGATATCTTGTAGGAGGATTATACCGCCTCTTGGTGTGTGTATATATACCAACTTTTGTGTATGAATTCAAGCTATTGTTAACCGACTCATTATGTACCGATCATATCTTGTGTTGTTAAGCATTTTGTTGATGGTGTTGAGAAATTTCTTCCAGCTTTTTTATTTGGCGAATGCCATTGCGTGCACCTGCACTGCATCTTACTCGTTGTTACGTTGACACACCTACTTACCTTGGGGACTCACTCTGTCTTTCCATGGCATGGCGCTGGGGAAAGTTCTGAATGAGATGCCATGTAGGTACACCTGTTATGACCGGTTTAGCTTATAACCGGAGGAGGCCCACTGGGCCGTAGTTAGGGGCTTGGCCCATAAGTTATCTTAGGTTAATTATTATGCAATTTATCTAGGTTATAAATATAGTCTGTAAGACTCTATTCGGAATTAAGCAATAAAGATATTTCTTATCCCTATTGCCCGGCTCTCAGAGGAGCCGGAACCCTAACCGCGCTAGCCCTAGCTGTCGCCGCCCTTCTCCTTCCTCGCGACGGCGCCAACTCGCCGGCGCACGCGCCCCCGCCCCCGCCCCCAACCTCCGTTGTTCTGCCCTTATAACCTAAGGAGTAGAGCCGTTAGGCACCCTAGTCCTACCAATTTGGTAATCAGAGACCAAGTTTCGATCATGTCGCTGCCACCACCACCGCCGGCGCTTTCCAGCGGCTCCACCACGCCGATGACGACGGTGCCGTCCCTCACCGCGCCGATGGTGCCAGCGCCGTCTCTCACCGCGCCGACGACGTCCGCCGCCGGATCAACCGCGCTGGCGAGCCCCGTCTCCACCGTGACCCCGGCCGCGCCGTCCTCCACACTTCCTCATGCGTCACCGCCGTCGGCCGTCTTCACACCGGAGCAGGTCACGGCCACCCTGCGGGACCTCGTCACCGCCGTCCAGAGCCTCCGCCTCCAGCAGCAGTAGTACGCGGCCGGGCCCTACATGCCCCTGCCGACGGCGCCCGCTGCCGCCTACGGTCACCCCCCGTGGCCGCCCCAGGGCATCTCTCCGTACAGCGCGCCCCTCTAGCCCTTGGCGCCGCCGCCGTCCTCGGGCCCCTGGCCGCTACAGCAGATGCCATAGGCGGCGGCCACCGGACCGCTGCAGCCGTTCTCCGTGCCGACCTACACCGGGCAACCCCTGCTGCCGTTTCCAGTGGGACACCCCGGCGGGACTACGCCGGCCGCGGGCCCTTTGTGGTACTTGCAGCCACCCCTTCCGCGGCCACCGACGCCCCCGGCCACCCCCCGCCATCGACGCTACAACCACCGGCACCGCCCCTGCCTAGCTCGGGGGCACCCTCCCGACCGGCCTCCCGATTCATCAGGTCCGGTTCCCACCCTCTCCGTCGCCACTTCTAGCATGGGCGGCTGGGGCTTCACCGTCGCCAGTCTACACCACGGCCCCCGAGCAGCCGACTCCGTTTCCGCAGCTCGAGGGGCCATCGGGTTCCGCCGGTCCCTACCGGAGTACTCCGACCAGGCGCCACCCGCCTTGCTGCTCCGCACCTCCGAGCCAGCTCGACACGGCGTTGCCACCCAGGTATCATCGCGGTTCGCCAAGATAGACTTCGCCACTTATGATGGCACGAAGGACCCCCTCAACTGGCTTAACCAGTGCGGCCAGTTCTTTCGCGGGCAGCGCACACTCGCTTCGGAGCGGACCTGACTTGCCTCATATCACCTCCGCGGCGCAGCACAGACGTGGTACTACGCTCTCGAGCAGGACGAGCGCGCCATGCCTACTTGGGAGCGCTTTCGCGAGCTCTGCCTCCTCCGTTTTGGGCCCCCGGTTCGCGGGAGCCGACTGCCAGAGCTCGGCCGCCTTCCCTTCACCTCTACGGTGCAGGACTACGCCGACCGCTTCTAGGCCTTGGCGTGATGGCGCAGCAGCACACCGACCTCTTTGTTGGTGGCCTCCCGGATCACATTCGCGTCGACGTGGAGCTTCGCGGCCCTCAGGATCTCCAGACGGCCATGTATTACGCCCGGGCCTTCGAGGCTCGCGCCCAGGCCATGCTGCCGGCTGCCCCGGCCCGAGGAGGCCGGTAGACCAGCCGCCCGCCACCTGCACCAAGACGGCCGCCCCCGGCCACACCGGCACCCACTACCTCAGCCACGATGCGCCCCTTCCGGCGCCTCTCTCCAGCGGAGCAGATGGAGCGGCGGCGCCAGGGCCTCTGCTTTAACTGTGGCGAGCCCTACACGTCGACACATGTGTGCCCGCACCTCTTCTACTTGGAGATGGTCGACTTCACCGAGGGCGACGCTTTGGCCGATGAGGCCGCGGCACTACCACCCCCAACGGCGGCTGAGGGCGGACCCGCGGCTGCCCCGACGACGACCCTCGTGGTCTCCCTCCACGCGCTCGCCGGGATCCGTGACGAGCGAACCATGCTCTTGTTGGAAATATGCCCTAGAGGCAATAATAAAAGCATTATTATTATATTTCTTTGTTCATGATAATTGTCTTTATTCATGCTATAACTGTATTATCCAGAAATCGTAATACACGTGTGAATACATAGACCATAATATGTCCCTAGTAAGCCTCTAGTTGACTAGCTCGTTGATCAACAGATAGTCATGATTTCCTGGCTATGGACATTGGATGTCATTGATAACGGGATCACATTATTAGGAGAATGATGTGATGGACAAGACCCAATCCTAAGCATAGCACAAAGATCGTGTAGTTCGTTTGCTAGAGCTTTTCCAATGTCAAGTATCTTTTCCTTTGACCATGAGATCGTGTAACTCCCGGATACCGTAGGAGTGCTTTGGGTGTATCAAACGTCACAACGTAACTGGGTGACTATAAAGGTGCATTACAGGTATCTCCGAAAGTGTCTGTTGGGTTGACACGGATCGAGACTGGGATTTGTCACTCTGGATAACGGAGAGGTATCACTGGGCCTACTCGGTAATGCATCATCATTATGAGCTCAAGGTGACCAAGTGGTTGATCACGGGATCATGCATTACGGTACGAGTAAAGTGACTTGCCGGTAACGAGATTGAACAAGGTATTGGGATACCAACGATCGAGTCTCGGGCAAGTAACATACCGATTGACAAAGGGAATTGTATACGGGGTTGATTAATCCTCGACATCGTGGTTCATCCGATGAGATCATCGTGGAGCATGTGGGAGCCATCATGGGTATCCAGATCCCGCTGTTGGTTATTGACCGGAGAGTCGTCTCGGTCATGTCTGCTTGTCTCCCGAACCCGTAGGGTCTACACACTTAAGGTTCGGTGACGCTAGGGTTATGAAGATATGTATATGCAGTAATCCGAATGTTGTTCGGAGTCCTGGATGAGATCCCGGACGTCACGAGGAGTTCCGGAATGGTCCGGAGGTAAAGAATTATATATAGGAAGTGCTGTTTCGGGCATCGGGACAAGTTTCGTTGTTATCGGTATTGTACCGGGACCACCGGAGGGGTCCCGTGGGCCCACCGGGTGGGGCCACCTGTCCCGGGGGGCCACATGGGCTGTAGGGGGTGCGCCTTGGCCTACATGGGCCAAGGGCACCAGCCCTACTAGGCCCATGCGCCTAGGGTTTCCACCAAGGAGGAGTCCAAGTGGTGGAAGGCACCCCGAGGTGCCTTGGGGGGGAGGGAAACCCTCCCCTGGCCGCCGCACCTAGGAGATCAGATCTCCTAGGCTGCGCACCACCCCCCCTTGGCCCTCCTATATATAGTGGGGGAGAGGAGGGATTTCATACCACAGCCCCTGGCGCCTCCCTCTCTCCCCGTTACGTCTCTCTCGCGTAGTATAGGCGAAGCCCTGCTACTGTGACGCCCTGCATCCACCACCACGCCGTCGTGCTGCTGGATCTTCATCAACCTCTCCTTTCCCCTTGCTGGATCAAGAAGGAGGAGACGTCTCCCGTCCCGTACGTGTGTTGAACGCGGAGGCACCGTCCGTTCGGTGCTAAGATCATCGGTGATTTGAATCACGTCGTGTTCGACTACATCATCCCCGTTCTTTGAACGCTTCCGCTCGCGATCTACAAGGTACGTAGATGCATCTAATCACTCGTTGCTAGATGAACTCCTAGATGGATCCTGGTGAAACCGTAGGAAATTTTTTGTTTTCTGCAACGTTCCCCAACAGTGGCATCATGAGCTAGGTCTATGCGTAGTTCTCTTGCACGAGTAGAACACAAAGTAGTTGTGGGCGTTGATTTTGTTCAATATGCTTGCCGTTACTAGTCTTATCTTGATTCGGCAGCATCGTGGGATGAAGCAGCCCGGACCGACCTTACACGTACTCTTACGTGAGACAGGTTCCACCGACTGACATGCACTAGTTGCATAAGGTGGCTAGCGGGTGTCTGTCTCTCCTACTTTAGTCGGATCGGATTCGATGAAAAGGGTCCTTATGAAGGGTAAATAGTAATTGGCATATCACGTTGTGGTCTTTGCGTAGGTTAGAAACGTTCTTGCTAGAAACCCATAGCAGCCACGTAAAACATGCAAACAACAATTAGAGGACGTCTAACTTGTTTTTGCAGGGTATGCTATGTGATGTGATATGGCCAAAAGGATGTGATGAATGATATATGTGATGTATGAGATTGATCATGTTCTTGTACAAGGAATCACGACTTACATGTCGATGAGTATGACGATCTACAAGGATGATCATGGAGCCCCAAGATGGAGATCAAAGGAGCTATGTGATATTGGCCATATCATGTCACTATTATTATTTGATTACATGTGATGTTTATCATGTTTTGCATCTTGTTTACTTAAAACGACGGTAGTAAATAAGATGATCCCTTACAACAATTTCAAGAAGTGTTCTCCCCTAACTGTGCACCGTTGCTACAGTTCGTCGCTTCGAAGCACCACGTGTTAATCGGGTGTGATAGATCCTTTCGTTCACATACAACGGGTGTAAGAAGTTTTACACATGCAAAAACACTTAGGGTTAACTTGACGAGCCTAGCATGTGAAGACATGGCCTCGGAACACAGAGACCGAAAGGTCGAACACGAGTCGTATGGAAGATACGATCAACATGAAGATGTTCACCGACGATGACTAGTCCGTCTCACGTGTTAATCGGACATGGCTTAGTTGACTTGGATCGTGTAACACTTAGATGACTAGAGGGATGTCTAATCTGAGTGGGAGTTCATTAATAATTTGATTAGATGAACTTAATTATCATGAACTTAGTCTAAAATCTTTACAATATGTCCTGTAGATCAGATGGCCAACGTTGTATTCAATTTCAACGCGTTCCTAGAGAAAACCAAGCTGAAAGACGATGGCAGCAACTATACGGACTGGGTCCGGAACCTGAGGATCATCCTCATAGCTGCCAAGAAAGATTATGTCCTACAAGCACCGCTAGGTGATCCACCCGTCCCACAGAACCAAGATGCTATGAACGCTTGGCAGACACGTTCTGATGACTACTCCCTCGTTCAGTGCGGCATGCTTTACAGCTTAGAGCCGGGGCTCCAAAAGCGTTTTGAGAGACATGGAGCATATGAGATGTTCGAAGAGCTGAAAATGGTTTTTCAAGCTCATGCCCGGATCGAGAGATATGAAGTCTCCGATAAGTTCTTCAGCTGTAAGATGGAGGAAAATAGTTCTGTCAGTGAGCACATACTCACTATGTCTGGGTTACATAACCGCTTGACTCAGCTGGGAGTTAATCTCCCGGATGACGCGGTCATTGACAGAATCCTCCAGTCGCTTCCACCAAGCTACAAGAGCTTTGTGATGAACTTCAATATGCAGGGGATGGTAAAAACCATTCCTGAAGTATTTGCTATGCTGAAATCAGCAGAGGTAGAAGTCAAGAAGGAACATCAAGTGTTGATGATAAATAAAACCACTAAGTTCAAGAAGGGCAAGGGTAAAAAGAACTTCAAGAAGGACGACAAGGAAGTTGCTGCGCCCGGCAAGCAAGCTGTCGGGAAGAAGTCAAAGTATGGACCCAAGCCTGAGACAGAGTGCTTTTATTGCAAAGGGAAGGGTCACTGGAAGCGAAACTGCCCCAAATACTTAGCGGACAAGAGGGCCGGCAACACCAAAGGTATATTTGATATACATGTAATTGATGTGTACCTTACCAGTACTCGTAGTAACTCCTGGATATTTGATACCGGTGCCGTTGCTCATATTTGTAACTCACCGCAGGAGCTGCGGAATAAACGAAAACTGGCAAGGGACGAGGTGACGATGCGCGTCGGGAATGGTTCCAAGGTCGATGTGATCGCCGTCGGCACGCTACCTCTACATTTACCTACGTGATTAGTTATAAACCTCAATAATTGTTATTTAGTGCCTATATTGAGCATGAACATTGTATCAGGATCTCGTTTAATACGAGATGGCTACTCATTTAAATCCGAGAATAATGGTTGTTCTATTTATATGAGAGATATGTTTTATGGTCATGCTCCGATAGTCAATGGTTTATTCTTAATGAATCTCGAGCGTATTACTACACATGTTCATAGTGTGAGTACCAAAAGATGTAAAGTTGATAATGATAGTCCCACATACTTGTGGCACTGCCGCCTTGGTCACATAGGTGTCAAACGCATGAAGAAGCTCCATGTAGATGGACTTTTAGAGTCTCTTGATTATGAATCATTTGACACATGCGAACCATGCCTCATGGGAAAAATGACCAAGACTCCGTTCTCAGGAACGATGGAGCGAGCAACCAACTTATTGGAAATCATACATACTGATGTGTGCGGTCCAATGAGTGTTGAGGCTCGTGGTGGCTATCGTTATGTTCTCACCCTCACTGATGACTTGAGTAGATATGGGTATGTCTACTTAATGAAACACAAGTCTGAAACCTTTGAAAAGATCAAGGAATTTCAGAGTGAGGTTGAGAATCAATGTGACAGGAAAATCAAGTTTCTACGATCAGATCGTGGAGGAGAATACTCGAGTCACGAATTTGGCACACACTTAAGAAAATGTGGAATAGTTTCACAACTCACGCCGCCTGGAACACCTCAGCGTAACGGTGTGTCCGAACATCGTAATCGCACTCTATTAGATATGGTGCGATCTATGATGTCTCTTGCCGATTTACCGCTATCTTTTTGGGGCTATGCTTTAGAGACTGCCGTATTCACTTTAAATAGGGCTCCGTCGAAATCCGTTGAGACGACACCGTATGAATTATGGTTTGGGAAGAAACCTAAGCTGTCGTTTCTAAAAGTTTGGGGATGCGATGCTTATGTCAAGAAACTTCAACCTGAAAAGCTCGAACCCAAGTCGGAAAAATGCGTCTTCATAGGATACCCTAAAGAAACTTATGGGTATACCTTCTACCTCAGATTCGAAGGCAAGATCTTTGTTGCCAGGAATGGATCCTTTCTAGAGAAAGAGTTTCTCTCGAAAGAAGTAAGTGGGAGGAAAGTAGAGCTTGATGAAGTATTACCTCTTGAACCAGCAAATGGCGCAACTCAAGAAAATGTTCCTGAGGTGCCTGCACCGACTAGAGAGGAAGTTAATGATGATGATCAAGATACTTCTGATCAAGCTCCTACTGAGATTCGAAGGTCCACAAGGACACGTTCCGCACCAGAGTGGTACGGCAACCCTGTCTTGGAAATCATGTTGTTAGACAACGGTGAACCTTCGAACTATGAAGAAGCGATGGCGGGCCCGGATTCCGACAAATGGCTAGAAGCCATGAAATCCGAGATAGGATTCATGTATGAAAACGAAGTATGGACTTTGACTGACTTGCCCGTTGAACGGCGAGCCATAGAGAATAAATGGATCTTTAAGAAGAAGACAGACGCGGATGGTAATGTGACCATCTATAAAGCTCGGCTTGTCGCTAAGGGTTATCGACAAGTTCAAGGGGTTGACTACGATGAGACTTTCTCACCGGTAGCGAAGCTAAAGTCCGTCCGAATCATGTTAGCAATTGCCGCATTCTACGATTATAAGATATGGCAAATGGACGTCAAAACAGCATTCCTTAATGGTTTCCTTAAGGAAGAATTGTATATGATGCAGCCGGAAGGTTTTGTCGATCCTAAGAATGCTGACAAGGTGTGCAAGCTCCAACGCTCGATTTATGGGCTGGTGCAAGCATCTCGGAGTTGGAATATTCGCTTTGATGAGATGATCAAAGCGTTTGGGTTTACGCAGACTTATGGAGAAGCCCGCGTTTACAAGAAAGTGAGTGGGAGCTCTGTAGCATTTCTCATACTATATGTAGATGACATACTTTTGATGGGAAATGATATAGAACTCTTGGACAGCATCAAGGCCTACTTGAATAAAAGTTTTTTCAATGAAGGACCTTGGAGAAGCTGCTTATATATTAGGCATCAAGATCTACAGAGATAGATCAAGACGCCTCATAGGTCTTTCACAAAGCACATACCTTGATAAGATTTTGAAGAAGTTCAAAATGGATCAGTCCAAGAAAGGGTTCTTGCCTGTTTTGCAAGGTATGAAATTGAGCTCAGCTCAATGTCCGACCACGGCAGAAGAGATAGAAGAGATGAGTGTCATCCCCTATGCCTCAGCCATAGGTTCTATTATGTATGCCATGCTGTGTACCAGACCTGATGTAAACCTTGCCGTAAGTTTGGTAGGAAGGTACCAAAGTAATCCCGGCAAGGAACACTGGACAGCGGTCAAGAATATCCTGAAGTACCTGAAAAGGACAAAGGACATGTTTCTCGTTTATGGAGGTGACGAAGAGCTCATTGTAAAGGGTTACGTCGACGCTAGCTTCGACACAGATCTGGATGACTCTAAGTCACAAACCGGATACGTGTATATGTTGAATGGTGGAGCAGTGAGCTGGTGCAGCTGCAAACAGAGCGTCGTGGCGGGATCTACATGTGAAGCGGAGTACATGGCAGCCTCGGAGGCAGCACATGAAGCAATATGGGTGAAGGAGTTCATCACCGACCTAGGAGTCATACCCAATGCGTCGGGGCCAATCAAACTCTTTTGTGACAACACTGGAGCTATTGCGCTTGCCAAGGAGCCCAGGTTTCACAAGAAGACAAGGCACATCAAGCGTCGCTTCAACTCCATTCGTGAAAATGTTCAAAATGGAGACATAGAGATTTGTAAAGTACATACGGACCTGAATGTAGCAGATCCGTTGACTAAACCTCTCCCTAGGGCAAAACATGATCAACACCAGAATTCCATGGGTGTTCGATTCATCACAATGTAACTAGATTATTGACTCTAGTGCAAGTGGGAGACTGTTGGAAATATGCCCTAGAGGCAATAATAAAAGCATTATTATTATATTTCTTTGTTCATGATAATTGTCTTTATTCATGCTATAACTGTATTATTCGAAAATCGTAATACACGTGTGAATACATAGACCATAATATGTCCCTAGTAAGCCTCTAGTTGACTAGCTCGTTGATCAACAGATAGTCATGATTTCCTGGCTATGGACATTGGATGTCATTGATAACGGGATCACGTTATTAGGAGAATGATGTGATGGACAAGACCCAATCCTAAGCATAGCACAAAGATCGTGTAGTTCGTTTGCTAGAGCTTTTCCAATGTCAAGTATCTTTTCCTTTGACCATGAGATCGTGTAACTCCCGGATACCGTAGGAGTGCTTTGGGTGTATCAAACGTCACAACGTAACTGGGTGACTATAAAGGTGCATTACAGGTATCTCCGAAAGTGTCTGTTGGGTTGACACGGATCGAGACTGGGATTTGTCACTCTGGATAACGGAGAGGTATCACTGGGCCCACTCGGTAATGCATCATCATTATGAGCTCAAGGTGACCAAGTGGTTGATCACGGGATCATGCATTACGGTACGAGTAAAGTGACTTGCCGGTAACGAGATTGAACAAGGTATTGGGATACCAACGATCGAGTCTCGGGCAAGTAACATACCGATTGACAAATGGAATTGTATACGGGGTTGATTAATCCTCGACATCGTGGTTCATCCGATGAGATCATCGTGGAGCATGTGGGATCCATCATGGGTATCCAGATCCCGCTGTTTGTTATTGACCGGAGAGTCGTCTCGGTCATGTCTGCTTGTCTCCCGAACCCGTAGGGTCTACACACTTAAGGTTCGGTGACGCTAGGGTTATGAAGATATGTATATGCAGTAATCCGAATGTTGTTCGGAGTCCCGGATGAGATCCTGGACGTCACGAGGAGTTCCGAATGGTCCGGAGGTAAAGAATTATATATAGGAAGTGCTGTTACGGACATCGGTACAATACCTGTCCCGGGGGGCCACATGGGCTGTAGGGGGTGCGCCTTGGCCTACATGGGCCAAGGGCACCAGCCCTACTAGGCCCATGCGCCTAGGGTTTCCACCAAGGAGGAGTCCAAGTGGTGGAAGGCACCCCGAGGTGCCTTGGGGGGGGGGGGGAGGGAAACCCTCCCCTGGCCGCCGCACCTAGGAGATCAAATCTCCTAGGCTGCGCACCCCCCCCCTTGGCCCTCCTATATATAGTGGGGGAGAGGAGGGATTTCATACCACAGCCCCTGGCGCCTCCCTCTCTCCCCGTTACGTCTCTCTCGCGTAGTATAGGCAAAGCCCTGCTACTGTGACGCCCTGCATCCACCACCACGCCGTCGTGCTGCTGGATCTTCATCAACCTCTCCTTTCCCCTTGCTGGATCAAGAAGGAGGAGACGTCTCCCGTCCCGTACGTGTGTTGAACGCGGAGGCACCGTCCGTTCGGTGCTAAGATCATCGGTGATTTGAATCACGTCGTGTTCGACTACATCATCCCCGTTCTTTGAACGCTTCCGCTCGCGATCTACAAGGTACGTAGATGCATCTAATCACTCGTTGCTAGATGAACTCCTAGATGGATCCTGGTGAAACCGTAGGAAAATTTTTGTTTTCTGCAACGTTCCCCAACAGCTCTTGCCAGTGACAATCCACGGCGAGCCCTTGGTGGCCTTGGTGGATACAGGCTCCACCCATAACTTCCTGCCCGAGGCTACCATGTGTCGTTTAACGCTCCAGCCGACGGGCGGGGAGCAACTCCGGGTCACGGTGGCCAACGTCGATCGCCTCCGGTGTCATGGTCTCGCACGGGACGTCCTCATCACCATCGGCGGGGAACACTTCTCCATCACCTGTGCGGGCGTCAACTTGGGCTGCTTCGACTTCATCCTTGGCGTCGACTTCTTACGGCTTCTCGGTCCCATTCTTTGGGACTTCGACGCGCTGACGATGACCTTCTGGCGCCTGGGCCGCCGCATTCAGTGGGACGGCGTTGGGGGCACCACGCCCACACCACCTCAGCTTCAGCTGGCCGCAATCACCTTCGAGGCCGAGCATCCACTCTTGGAGAACCTTCTGCAGCAGCACGGCGTCCTCTTCACCAAGCCGCAGGTTCTTCCGCCCGCCCGGGCCTATGATCACCGTATACATCTCTTACCGGGCTCCGCGCCGGTGGCGGTGCATCCTTACCGCTACCCGCAGCTGCAGAAGGACGAGTTGGAGCAGCAGTGTGCGCTTATGCTCGCGGCCGGCATCATCTGGATCTCCACCTCGCCGTTTACCGCGCCAGTGCTTCTTGTCCGCAAGTCGGATGGCACATGGCGTTTCTGTATCGACTACCGTGCCCTTAATGCTATTACACTTAAGGACAAGTTCCCTATTCCGGTGGTTGATGAGCTCCTGGATGAGCTACACGGGGCGCGCTTCTTCACCAAGCTCGATCTTCGGTCGGGGTACCACCAGGTGCGCATGCACCCAGATGACATCGCCAAGACGGTGTTTCGGACTCACCATGGCCACTTCGAGTTCTTGGTGATGCCCTTCGGCCTCACCAACTCCCCGACAACCTTCCAGGCTTCGATGAACGACGTCCTCCGTCCCTACTTACGTCAGTTTGTGCTTGTTTTCTTTGATGATATTATGATATACAACGCCTCTTGGGCAGAGCACCTCCAGCACGTCGCCATCGTCTTCAACGAGCTTCGGGCGCACCATCTTCATCTTAAGCGCTCGAAGTGCTCGTTCGGGACGCCTTCCGTCGCCTACCTCGGCCATGTCATCTCGGCCGACGGGGTGGCTATGGACGCCGACAAGGTGGCGGCCGTCGCAGCCTGGCCAACGCCGCACTCGCCGCGGGCTCTTCGCGGTTTTCTCAGCCTCGCCGGTTACTACCGGAAGTTCATCTGGGAGTTCGGCCTCATTGCGTCGCCCCTCACGCGGTTGCTGCACCGCGACGCCTTCTCCTGGGATGAGGAGGCGACAGCGCATTCGAGGCCCTCAAGGGGGCCCTCACGACGGGGCCCGTTCTTCAGATGCCGGATTTTGACCGCCCCTTCGTGGTGGACTGTGACGCCTCGGGTGCGGGGTTCGGTGTCGTGCTTCATCAGGGCGATGGTCCTCTCGCCTTCTTCAGCCGACCCTTCGCTCCGTGCCATCTTAAGCTTGCGGCGTACGAGCGGGAGCTCATTGGCTTGGTGCAGGCCGTGCGCCATTGGCGGCCCTATCTGTGGGCTCGGTCTTTCCAGATTCGCACGGACCACTACAGTCTCAAGTTCTTGCTGGACCAGAGGCTCTCGACCGTGCCGCAACACCAGTGGATTAGCAAACTCTTTGGCTTCGACTTCTCCGTCGAGTATCACCCAGGTCGTCTTAATATCATGGCCGACGCCTTATCGCGCCGCGATGCAGACCTCGACTCCATCGACGGCGCCTCCGAGGGGACGGCGCTGTGCATCCGCTCCGGGCCCACCTTCGGCCTCTTCACCGAGATTCGCCGGGCAACGGCGACCGCTGACGACGCAGTCCTCCTTCGGCAGTAGCTAGCTGCCGGCGACCTGGAGGAGCCTTGGCGTTTCACTGACGGCCTCCTCCTCCATGGGCGCCGCGTCTTTGTCCCGGCACATGACGATCTCCGTCACCAGGTCCTATTGCTGGCTCACTCGGCTGGTCATGAGGGTGCGCAGAAGACCCTCCATCGTCTATGCGCCGACTTCTACATTCCTGGTGATCGCGCCTTGGTCCGTGACTGGGTGCGATCTTGCATGACATGCCAGCACAACAAGACAGAGACATTGCGGCCGGCTGGTGTGCTTCAGCCTTTGGACGTGCCGTCTCAGGTCTGGGCAGATATTTCCATGGACTTGATCTAGGGCCTCCCCAAGGTGGGCGACAAATCAGTCATTCTCACTGTGCTCGACCGCTTCTTCAAGTATGCTCACTTCATCGTGCTGGGGCATCCGTATACTGCCACGTCCGTGGCCAGTGCCTTCTTCGAGGGGATCGTTCGTCTTCACGGGTTCCCCTCTTCGATCGTCAGTGATCGGGACCCGGTGTTCACTGGCCATGTTTGGCGCGACCTCTTCAGGATAGCGGGCATCAAGCTCTGCCTGAGCACGGCCTTCCACCCACAGATGGACGGTCAATCAGAGGTGGTTAACAATGTGATTGCCATGTATTTGCGTTGTGTTACAGGTGATCGCCCTCGGGCTTGGATGGATTGGCTCGCGTGGGCGGAGTACTGGTACAACACCTCCTATCACTCTGCCCTGCGTGCTACGCCATTTGAGGTGGTCTACGGTCGACCACCGCCGCCTATCTTGCCGGTGGACCCGGCAACAGCGCGGACGGAGGCCGCCGGCAAGCTTATTCACACCCGTGACGAGATGCTTGCTGAGGTCCGTCAGCGTCTCCTCCAGGCCCAACAGCTGGCCAATCATTACTACGACGGCAATCATCGCGAGGCGGAGTTCGCGGTGCGTGATTGGGTGTGGCTGCGTCTTCTCCACCGCTCTACGCAGTCACTAGACCCGCGCGCGGAGCGCAAGCTCGGCCCTCGCTACGCCGGGCCCTTCGCCGTCTTGGAGCGCATTGGGCAGGTGGCCTATCGCCTTCAGCTTCCGACCGGTGCTCGCATCCACGACGTTTTCCATGTGGGGCTGCTCAAGCCTTTTCGTGGAGAGTCACCGGCCGCTCCACCCGTGCTGCCTCCGACGGCCGACGGGCGTCTTCTTCCAGAGCCGGAGAAGGTGTTGCGGGCGCAGCTCCGTCACGGGGTGTGGTTCATTTTGATCCAGTGGGCGGGTCTTCTGGAGGAGGAGGCCACTTGGGAGCAGCGTGACGACTTCCGCCAACACTATCCAGACTTTCAGCTCGAGGACGAGCTGTTTGCGCAGGCGGGGAGAGATGTTATGACCGGTTTAGCTTATAACCGGAGGAGGCCCACTGGGCCATATTTAGGGGCTTGGCCCACAAGTTATGTTAGGTTAATTATTATGCAAGTTATCTAGGTTATAAATATAGTCTGTAAGACTCTATTCGGAATTAAGCAATAAAGATATTTCCTATCCCTATTGCCCGGCTCCCAGAGGAGCCGAAACCCTAACCGCGCCAGCCCTAGCCGCCGCCACCCTTCTCCTTCCTTGCGACGGCGCCAACTCGCCGGCGCTC
>NC_041382.1:766363332-766369575 GCF_002162155.2 Triticum dicoccoides | reverse complement strand
GCCCCCAACCTATGATGTTCTGCCCTTATAACCTAAGGAGTAGAGCCGGTAGGAACCCTAGTCCTACCAACACCCCTTATCACCATCGTCCAGTTTCCGAGATCTATATATGCAGCTTTATTACTACATCTATTCTAATACCAGTTAGACTTTGTGTGTACAGTGGTCATTTAGGCCAGAGCCTAATGTAGGTGTTCTAGCTATGCCCCACTTCTCTGCACTATGCGTCCATGTGCTCACGTGAATGGAAAATAAGGTCAGTGACCTCCTTTCCCTCTATTCCCAAGTCTCATCTCAGTCTCATAGTTCATAGCAGGCCATGCCTCTTTGTCTTCAAATTTCTCCTAGACTTCTCCGACAGTCGTCGTCCTTCGGTTGCTATCAACTAGGGTGGAGAATTTTCTGGGTGGGCGAGAGCGAGACATCTGTTGAAGCTACCGACTAAGGAAAGGCAGATGGATTAGATCGAATTTACTCATGTTCGGGTTGGCCCTTGGTTGGCTCACTCCAGTTAGGGAGATATTTGAAGGACCATACAAAATGGTATTCTTCCAGCGTAAATAATCTGCCAGGAGTTGTACATATCTATTTCTTTTTCTTCTAGCATGATAGTTTAACAAATAATTCGAGTACAATGGTCCAGTCACACTAATTAGGTTATTACATCATATCCAACCTGCCAACACCATTGAACGGGACCAACTTCTTCCTCGAGAACCGCCATCAGCGTGTCGTCTTCCCCAAGGGAGAATTCCATCACCTCGTTGAGGGCGACCTCTTGCTCACGGCTTTCTCTCCAGCGAACTGAAGTGCATCGTCGACACCTTGCGCGACGTCGGATCTGCGGGCAGCAACCAAGACATGCTCCTGGCATTCATCCATGGCATCAACGATGACTTCAACCAATGCATTGCGGCCCTGACCATCAACCCCGCCGGCCCCTCCTTAGCGAACATGCGCTCTGCACTACTCTAGGAGGAGCGTCTTCTCGGCGCACTCGGCAGCCCTCGCCGACCGCCCTCTTTGCTGGCGGAGCTGCTAGTCTACCAGCTCCTCGTTCGGCTGCACTAGTTGCCTCATCTCCCCCCGGCAACCGCAATGGCTTGAACAACATGAAGAACAAGACCGCCCCGGCTGGCCCTCCCGCTGCGCATGCCCCCTTCTTCGTAGCTGGTTCGTACCCCCACTTGGGGGTCTTCCGCGCGTGGCCACCCACTCGTGCACCTGTTGGGCGCGCTCCCGCTGCTGGCCTGCTTGGTCCGTGTCCTGGAGGGACGAGACTTGCCTGCTCCCCTCCCGTGTGTCCATCCATGCTGCCGCATATGTGGCTTGATTTGATTGAAATAAAATAAGGCCCGGCCCCACCTCTTTAAAATCAGGGGGGAGATGATTAGATTAGAAAGAAAAAAGAAAAAAAGACAGCCGTTGGATGAGGTGGGAGCATGGATGGGAGCACGGGAAGGGAGCAGGCAAGCCTGATCCGTCCTGGAGAAGGTCTTTTTTGGTTCCTCTTATTCGGGAGTGGGCAAAAAAGCCGGTTTTCGTAAAATCTCGGGAATTTTGAATTTATTTCGCCCGATTTTTTTAAATGAATTTTGAAATCAAAATATTTTAATGCCAATATGTAAGGAATTTAACCCCGTGTGTACATGGAGTACTTCTTGTCACCAAAACAATAGCTCGCGAGCCATACCGCTACGCCAAGAGACTGGTTGTTGTAAAAATGGCAGACGACCACTATTTGACATTAGCCTTCCGTTTAATTTCATAAATCTCGGGCGGTACCTAGAATATTTGCCGTCATCAAAGTTTCTGATTTCCGGTCGGTAACCGGAATTTTGGTCTGAGAAAAAAAATTGTCCTGGTGCACCTCCTCCGTAGGCCTACCTGGCGCAAGTTAGCTACACCGGCTACTACAACTTCCCTATGACGCAGCAACCGACCGCATGGGCGCTGAACAACTTGTCGCTCCAAGGATAGGGCTCCGGCAACGACTGAGCTCATTGTCATCGGCGCCATCACGCACCTCCTCCAATCTCTCTCCCTACACTTCTTCTTCTAGTGTTATAGTAGGCAATGGTGCTTCCTTGCCCATTACAATTGTTGGTGACACATCTTTTGACAGTTCAAAATTTCCTATTCATCTCCGTGACATTGCTATCACACCTAATTTCATTAGAAATAGGGTGATGTTCGTTCCTGCTTTAACTCGTCAAAATCCTATTATGGTTGAGTTTGACAGTTTTCGTTTTCCAATCAAGGACCTTTGAACTCGGAAGGTGATTCTGCGATGTGATAGTCCATGAGAGCTCTACCCCCTAGTTGCTTTGGCACCAGCGACTTGGGCATCCAGGACCTGATTCATTGTCCCGCACTTTAGCGTCTTTCGGTTTTCCATGTAATAAGTCTTTCCCTACAACATGTCATGCTAGCAAGCCAGGTAAAACATTATTTTTCAAAAAGAAGGAGGACCCCATGCCTCTGCATCTGGACGATGCATGCGACCATTTTATTAATTATGCTCACAAAACCTTACAAAGTCATACAACAGTAAGACTAAAGCCACCATCATAGCAACAACTATCGCTACACATATCCAATTCATGAAGGGGCGTTGATAGCCTGGGTCTAATAGCAAACAGACATCGCAGTCAGACCTAACATCTAAAACCTGAGGTCCCAACCAGGACGCCTGCCGGGTATGGCACCCACAAGTCTGGCGTGCTCCTCAACCAGGACGCCTGCCGGGTATGAGGCCGCCGCAACCACTTGCCACCAATCCATCTTCAGAGATGTACTGTTGCATCAACCTTGCCCGGTCTAGCTGCCACCGACGCCAGACAGCGTCGATCTCCTGCGCGTGTCCATCACCACACATATTACCCAAAGCCTCCACTGCTCCATGCCGCCAAGAACCGCCGCCATGAATATGTAGAAAGAAACACCGCTCCACTAAAGAAGCCATCTGCTGGTCCCTCGAGCCCGAGTGCATCTCCAAGAATGCCGCCCCCAAGGGGGTAACGACACATGAATGCCGCCGTCATCCGATCAACTGATCTAGGGTTTTCCCCGGAGGCATCAGGTGGGTTTGGGATTTGTACCTTGATGATGCCTTCATGGAGGAAACGATGATAAGGGCATCATCATCACCCGCTCCGGCCAACGACCGAAGACCAAGTTTTCACTCGGATCCGTCCCAAGAAATCCACCCGACAACCTGTGCACTGTCTTGATCGCCTTCAAAGCCCCAGATCTAGCCGCCTAGATCCGGCGACCAACCACAACGGCAGTGCCACCATAGGAGCCCTGGCACACTGGCCAGCCTGAATGCGCCACCACTGGAGCCTGGGAGGAGGACTCCCACCCCACCTCGCCAAACCACAAGAGCCATCGAGATGGATCCCGCACGCTCATCACCGTCTCTGATCGGGACCAATCCATGGCAAAACCACGAGAACGCCGAACCAGATTCGCCTTGGATATGGACTGCACCACGCCATGCCGCCGCGGGAAGCCCGAGCTTCACCCGCCGCCGCCGTCCAGGGCCGCCGCCGTCCAGGGCCGCCGCCCCAGGATCCTGATCTGGCCAGCCCGGACCTCCACGGCGCCCTCTTTACGCCGACGCGCCGTCACGCACGTGGAGGGCCCGCCCCACCCCCCTGTGATGCGATCCAGGAAGGAGAGCCTCCGCCACCGCCGTCGCCCCCCGGGCTTAGCCCGGCGGCGGCGGAGGGAGGAGAGGGAGGTGCTGGTGACCCTGGCGGCTAGGATTTGAAGATCCGCCCGAGTCGCCCAAGATGGGGGCGACGCGGGGTCCTGTTGGTATAGAGATGGGTAAACATATCCGTCTTCTGTTATAAAATTCAGAGTCTAGGGCAAGCTTTGCTTTTGGACTTCTACATTGCGATGTATGGACCTCGACGGTTCCAAGTGTCTCCGCTTATAAATACAATTTAGTCTTTTTTGTGATTACTCTCATTACACCTCCAAATTTCTTATACGTAAAAAATCTGGAGTTTTCCCTCTTACTAAATTATTTTCATACCTACGCAGACACACTGTTCCACCGAAAAATCATAAACTTCCAAACTGACAATGGGCGAGAATTTGATCATCACGCCTCTTGTGCATTTTTCGCTACTCATGAAATTTACTTCTGTCTCTCTTGCCTATATACTTGACTCTTTTTGATTGTCACCGGGTGCAATGTGATCAGACGCGCACTATTCTATGTGATCGGACACATTTGAATTTCATATTGAACGTACGGCGGACAGTTTGCAGCTAACTTTAGATGGCTGGCTCTCATGTCAATTTCCGTGGATTGGTCCTCACCAATCTGCGGACAGATATGGTGTCAAGTTTAGGGTCAGGTTGGAGATGCCCTAAAAGCATTACTAGTAGAACCCTCAAACCCCTATAACAGTTTTAAGGGTTGAGAAGTACCGTTTTTGACACTTTTAAGGGTTGAAAAATAGGGGCAAAGACTAGAACTCTCAAACCCAACCCTTAAACTGCTTTAAGGGTTGGATTTGAGGGTTCTAGTCTTTGGCTCAACCCCAACCTTTAAAACTTTCATTTCATATATCACACATTTCAACATATGACATATCACAAATTCCATCACATTTGACATAAAACAATAATCATTCTATTTATTATTACAACACCGAATAAAACAATAATCATTCAAATTATTACAACAATCTTTGAGCAAATTACACTAATTGTTCGAATCAAATAGGACAAAGAAAAGTAAAACAAAGATACATCATGGGCCAATGCACCGCCCATCCAACTGCCAGTGGTGCTCTACTAGATCATCCCGGAGCCGACCATGAGTGGTTGCATCCTCAATCTCACGATGTGCTTGAAGAAAAGCGTGTATGCGAGAAGGGTTTCTTTCCGGTTGCACACGGGTACCAACATTGTCATAGAAACAAGGGAGGTTTAACCCTCTCTCATCCTCTAGGATCATGTTGTGTAGAATCACACAACATTTCATGATGTTCATCAAGGTTTTTTTGTCCCAAAACTGAGCTGGACCACGAACTATGGCAAACCGTGCTTGCAAAACACCGAAAGCTCTCTCAATATCCTTGCGGGCTGCCTCTTGTGCCTTGGTGAAATGAGCCTCTTTTCTTGTTAAGGGCACCCCATTTTTCTCCTTGATGGACTTCACAAGAGTTGCCCATTCGGGATAGATGCCATCGGTGAGATAGTATCCCATTGAGTACTCATTGTTCATGATTTTGTAGTTGCAAGCTGGAGCATCCCCAGAAATTAATCTTTTGAACAAAGGAGATCTATTAAGGATATTGATATCACTGAGTGTTCCCGGCAACCCAAAGAATGCATGCCAAATCCATGTGTCCTGAGATGCTACGGCCTCAAGCACAATGGTAGCATCACGGCTTTTACCGCAATACATTCCGTGCCATGCCTTTGGGCAATTTTTCCACCTCCAATGCATGCAATCAAGACTACCTAGCATCCCCGGCCATCCCCTTTTTTCATTCATTTCCATTAATCTCTTTGTATCTTCCTCGTTTGGTGCCCGAAGATACTGCTCACCGTACAACCAGATGACCAACTTGGCAAACCTACGGACTGACTCCGTGGTTGTATCTTGCCCAATGCGAAGATACTCTTCGGTATAATCCGCGGGTATGCCATAAGCGAGTACCCACATTGCCGCCGATATCTTTTGATATGCACTAAACCCCATGATACCGGTGGCGGATCTATGACGTTTAAAGTAATAGGAGGCGACCTCACAATCGGTGACAATCTTCACAAACAAACTATGCCGCATTCGGTACCTTCTGCGGAAGAGACGAGGAGGGTATGTAGGTACCTCCGCGAAGTAGTCTTCCATCAAATGCTCGTGTCCGAGAGCGCGGTTCTGGTAGATGGTGACTCGCCCCATCTTCGACCCTCTCCTCTGATCCATCAGCTTCACGTGGTTTTCAAACGATTGCACGTCGATGAGGAGGCTCATCATCTCGACGTCGTCGTCTTGCAACAACTCGTCGATGTCCGAATCGTCGGATGACGACCAACCCGACGAATCGGACAACGAGTCCATTTCGTTGTTGTTCACCTCCATCTACACAATACAACAAATAATAAATTGTGAGTTCCAACAATGAATCAGAAAGGAAAAAATAAAACAAAAAGAAAGAAAAAAAGGAGGCATACCTGCGGGGAGCTCGGGGCAGCGGCGCGGCTGCCTCTGGCGCA
>NC_041382.1:766313337-766362843 GCF_002162155.2 Triticum dicoccoides | reverse complement strand
GGCTTGGGAGGGAGGAGGCGGGAGGTTGGGGACGGGAAACTTCCCTCCCGCGTGACGGGGGAAGGGAGTGCGGGCTGGGGTCGAGCGCCCCCCTCCAACCCTCACTTCTACAGTTTGAAATTGGGTTTGAGGGTTGGACCCTTACTTTTTTTGAGGGTTTGAGGGTTTAGGGGTTCTAATCTTTGCATTTTTTTGTTGCAACCCAGAAAAAAGCGGTTATTTTTTAGGGTTTGAGGGTTTAGGGGTACTACTAGTAATGCTCTAACGACATATAACCCAAGGATGCAGTCTCCCACCGGACCACTGAGATGGGAGGTGTGGATGTAGCGACCAGACCTCAAACGGTCCAATCTCTGTGCTCCGGTGTCATCCCTGGATCAGTAATGCTGACACCACACAGTACTTGAAGGATTTATAACAGAGTAGCAATCACACACTTATTACATTGAATGTCTCCAAAAGAGAACTTATTACAATAAATATGGCTTAAGGCCATCTAATAACGATAACATCGGAAGGCTTGGAAGATAAGTGAGTTCATCAACTCCAACGGCATCACTGAGTATAGAACCACGACCTAAAACTCCTTAATCGCCGTCTGAAATGTCTGCAACATTAACGTTGCAGCCCGAAACGGGTCAGCACATGGAATATGCTGGCAATGTAACACATAGAGAGTAACGGAAAGAAACAACTATTCTATATGCATATTCGGCTAGTGGAAAGCTCTATGGTTACAGTTTTGCGAAAAGCTAATTTTTCCCTACTGCAAAGGAATAAATTTATTTAACTATCATGGTGGTTGTTAAACATTGAGAATGGTTGACATCATTCTCAATCCCAATTAAACATCATCATTAAACAAACCCATCAAAATTAAATTTTATAGTGACATGTTGAGATTCACATGATAATCCAGGTACTAGATACTCAAGATGTCCATAACCGGGGACACGGCTAACCATGATTAGTTTATACACTCTGCAGAGGTTTGCACACTTTTCCCCACAAGGCTCGATCTCCTCCGTTGGATTTCTCGCACTACATGGTGTTTGAGAAACGGATGACCGAGACATAGTCTTTCAGAAGCGCTAGCACCTTACGATGGGTAGACCGTACCACCTACATCCCCTACATCTGCTAGTCTACCACTGTAAGAGTTCGCACGACTTAGTCAACTATGCTAGAGCCCATAATAGCTTCTGGCTGCACACGGAAGTTTCTAGCATGAATAATCTCATGATCCCTTTGAGCCTGGGTGGCGGTCCATGAAGAAAAACAGGCAATCCTGGAATACCCAGGTACCTCAATCCACCCAGATGTGTGTTTAAGTTGCCACCTTAAATAAACCATTAATTAACAATCTCACATCTGTCATGGATACACTCACCCAATCCACATCTACTAGCATAGCATGGCATAATAAGCAACATAGAAGTAACTCCCAAAGGTTTGATAATAACCAGGTAATAGGTACTACCTCAACTACTTCCCAAACCCATAATTTAATTAGATCCTAATCATGCATTGTGTAAGGATTGATCTAATGCAATAAAACTGGGTAGTAGGAGGTATGATCAAAGTGTTACTTGCCTTGCTGATGATCCGGGAAACCTAGCGATTCGAAGTAACAAGCGGCGCACTCCGGGTACTCTATCGCAAAAAACCAACATACAATAAGTACTCAACTAATGCATAGGTAAAACTCAAATAAGAGATCTAACCAGAAGGTTCAACTTAAGAACTCCGGTTGGCAAAAAGAATCAAATCGAACGAAGCAACGAAAGACAAACGGCAAAAGAAACAAGCTTTGTTTACTATTCTGGATCTAAGGCAATTTTTACAGTGGCAAAAATTTGTTTGAGTTGGTTAATCGGAAAGAGGGTTTCGAGACGAAACTCCAGGTGCTTGAATCGCCTGATTCCGATAAACGAGCGAAAAGTTAGACTAAAACGAAAATCGGATCAGAAATCGCGATCAGAAAAATCACGGATTTAATCCGATAAAAAAAGGAAAACAACGAACAGTCGTTAAAACGAACGAACGGGCGAACGCTCACTAGTTAAATAAACCAGAAAACCGATCTATTTAAAAAAACTGAAACTAAAAAAATGAATAAAACCATCGGAAAACCGAACGGTTTTTCAAGAAAAACCGGTGACTAAAAAAAACTACCTCCGGCAACTCCAGCGACTAGTCCGGCGGCGGCGGCGGCGGCGGTCGGCGGCAAGGCGGTGGCGGCGGGGCGAAGGCGGCGGCGGCGGGGCAAGGCAGCGGCGGCGCGGGGCGAAGGCGGCGGCGCGGGGCTAGGGTTTGGGGGGTTCCGGCTGGGCCTCCCCGGCTTATAAAGCCGGACGGGCCTTAGTGTCCGGGCCGGACACGGCCCGTAGGTCGGTTAGGTTTTTTTAATAGTTACGCTCAGAAGAAAACAAAAAGACTACTAAACGGACTCCAAAAATCCCGAAATAAATTTTCCCCAACTTCTAAAATCAAGCTGCACAGGGTGAACATTTATTTGGGGCCTAAATGCAATTTTGAAAAACGCGCATTTTTCCTAAATTCAAATAAAATAGCAAATAAAAGCAAATAAAATCTTGCTTGATTTTTTTATTAAATCCTCAATATTTCTTTATTTTGGGAAAGTCATTTTATTCCCTCTCTCATATTTTTGTAACAGAAATAATTGAAGATAAAATAAATAAAATCAAAAGATCCTATTTTCAAAATTTGAGACAACTCAAATATGAAAATAACGAAATCCCCAACTCTCTCCGAGGGTCCTTGAGTTGCGAAAAATTTCTAGGATCAACCAAAATGCAATAAATATGATATGCAATGATGATCTAGTGTATAACATTCCAAATTAAAAATTTGGGATGTTACAGTGGAGAGTGGAGACCAGGACCTTGCCGCGCACATGTCCGCCCGCCCCAGAAGGTACTAGATGCCTCGGAGGCCAGCAAGCAGCAGAAGAGGCCACACATATACGTGGAATATCGGGAGCATCACCACCACCGTGTCATTTTCAGTGGACGGCTGGAGCGGATGTTGTGATTGTACGCCGCCAGGTTGCGCTGCGTGATTGGTCGGCATCCCTGATGAAAATCGTTGAAAAAACCCATAGCATTCAGGACTAGCCCTTGAAGGCATATTTTTATGGGTTAATTATCCTTTTTCCCTCAATGGTGCCCATATACTTAGTTTTGTCCTCAAATGCGAATTGTGCTTAGTTTTGCCCCTAGTCCGTCCACACCGACTCGTTCCGTGAACTCTGCCATCTTCGTCAGGTCAACCTTTTGACTCGGCCCTTACAGGTGGGACCAGGCAGCAGAGATGGCCAATTTTATTCAGAGTGTTGCACGCGTGGCTTGTGGGACCCAGCAGAGAGTCGTTGAGCAGATAGCCATTGCGGGTGTGCTATATAAGCGGGCGATAGTGGCGGTGACCACGGCGACAGAGAGAACGGCAGTGACCACGGTGAGAGAGAGAGCACGGCGATGGGAAGCTAGTTGTGGAGGGCGCGGCGGTGGGAAGCTAGCCATGGAGGGCGCGGCGGCGTTGAGATCCCCTTCGACTCCGAGCTCCATGTCTTCCTCAAGCTCCGCGCCACCTCGCGGATGCAGAGCCGGGCGCATGTGGACATGCATGTCTTCGTCTGTCCGCGGTGCCGGGCGGGCGTTGATCGGAGGGTTTCTCACACACCGAGGAATCAGAATCGTCCGTTCTACTTGTGCAGTGAGAATGGGGTAATAATCGGGGCAATTGCACCATTTTCGTGGTCGGGATCTTTGAGCAATGGGTTGATCTGTTTGGTGTTCATGCAGGTGACATGCTTCTTTCTTTGGGTCGATGCTCTGGCCAAGACTCTGATGAATGAACTGCAAGAAGAGCATGAAGAATGGTTGTGCATGCTGCCACGAACGGCAGTGGCCGCAGGACGAGCTCCGAAAGAAGAGATGGAGGGCGAAGCACACACTGACAGAGAGCTAGCTGTTGAGCTTAGGATGTTGAAGATCAAGCACTACCAATACCCATTTGCAAATACTTTTGGGCATTTGTAGGTATGGTAATCGCACTGGTTGTAATGTTGAAAATGTATGGAAAGGCATGAATTATGGAGGAATTTCTAATCTTGAAATTGTATGAGAAATTCACTTAGTTTAAACGTTGGTCAAAGTTGTTTAAATGTTGAAAAAAAAGAGAAGAAGTGACCAACATTTAAATATGTTGAAAAAAAGGAGAAGAAATGAGGAATTCAGAAACTTTTGATCAATGAAATGCAGCTCTCTGCTCTGCCTTTCTGTCAAAAAAAGGCTGCTCTTGGGCCAAATTCAGAGCGTAGAGCCAAGTGCAGGCTAGACTAATGGGCCAACTGCATCCAATTAGGCCCATTCGGGGGTTCTCTTGCGTGTTTTTCTGTTTTCTGTTCTGATTTAATTTAGGCAGTAAATTATAATGCTGAAACTTTTTGTGGAAGCTAATTGAATTATTACAGAGCCAAACAATTAAGATTAGAATTTTTTTGGAGCTGTTAAATATTTAATAGCAATTTAATTAATCCAATTCAAATACATTGTTATTTAAATCAAAGACCAAAATGTCATGGAAAATGTGCCTCAGCTCTGGTAGAGGTTTACACCTGGTGCCAAAATAAATGAACATTTTTTAAGGGCATTACATTGAGAAAAAATAATTTGTCAAAAAAATGAAGGGTGGAAAATGCACAAAAAATTGGTGCGGCTGCAGACTCGAACCCAGGAATGCGTGTGTTTGTGGTGTTTAGGGCTGCGCTAGTAACTGCTAGGACAGATGGCAAGACTTTGACATGGGTAGGGAAGGAAGGTATACATAGTGAGACCGTGAAATTTGTCAAAAAAATAGTAAGACCGTGAATGTTTACACACGCGTGAGAGTGGTTTTCCTTTGTTTTGCACTGAAATTTTGGAGGGTTGGAAGGTTGAAAACGTATGTTTGCACTGCCACATGATTTTGGTTAGAGTGGCACTTGGTTTAGGGTTAGAGTGGCACTTGGTTTAGGAATTAAAGGGAATAAATTTGCATGTCAGTTCATGACTTATTTTTTTTGAATGAAACAGAGGGCTTCTCACCCCCTCCGATTTTCATTAATGAAAAGCACAAGTTCTCGAACTTCATGACATGGTTTAGGGAAGAAATGATATGTTTGGGCACAGACATTTTTTAACACACATAATAAACCCAAATAACTTAGATAAGATGCAACACACCGTTCCCTTACAATAATAAGTTCACAGACAAATGACGAAACATGACACGACACGACACGACATAGAAAAGCAACAAAATAAAAACGAAACATGACGAGATTGACTCCAAGCTTGAACATCTTCATCTCGACCTCCTTCTTCCACCTTGGTCGCGCACCCCTTCAACACCGTCTTCATCTTCACACATCCTCCTCCTCGACGTAGGGAAGGGAGTGCATCTGGCCTGGAGTGGGGAAGATACTCTCGTAGTTGGTGTAGATGTTGTACACGGTGAAGAAGATGGCCTCGCAGCCGCACCAAAAGACTTGGCCGAGGAGCTCGCGCGCGTCAAACGGGTTGGTGAAGGTGACCGTGAGCAGTAGGAGGATGCCGCCACGGTCACGAACCTCATTGAGGGTGAACATCCTAGGCGAGCCCCGTGGGAGGTGGGCATAGCCGGCTCTGAGGAAGGCGCGGGTGAGTTCGACGGAACCCCTCCACCATGAAATAGCCCACAGATGGAGCTCCCTCTCCACGAGCACGCCCGGTGGGTAGCGCAACTCCGGCATGACAGGCGGACGGTTGAAGGTCGGCCCGTTGAACTGCATCTTCACTTGGCCTCGCTTGGTGAGGGCTCGGTCGCTTGGGTGTTTGAAGTTGGAGAGAATGGATCGGATCTGGCTTGTGGGTGTGAGAGGAAGAGAGGCACCCCATTTATAGGCATGTGAAGGAAATATGCCCTAGAGGCAATAATAAAGTTATTATTTATTTCCTTATATCATGATAAATGTTTATTATTCATGCTTAAATTGTATTAACCAGAAACATGATACATGTGTGAATACATAGACAAACAGAGTGTCACTAGTATGCCTCTACTTGACTAGCTCGTTAATCAAAGATGGTTATGTTTCTTAGCCATAGACATGAGTTGTCATTTGATTAACGGGATCACATCATTAGGAGAATGATGTGATTGACTTGACCCATTCCGTTAGCTTAGCACTTGATTGTTTAGTATGTTGCTATTACTTTCTTCATGACTTATACATGTTCCTATGACTTTGAGATTATGCAACTCCCATTTTTCGGAGGAACACTTTGTGTGCTACCAAACGTCACAACGTAACTGGGTGATTATAAAGGTGCTCTACAGGTGTCTCCGAAGGTACTTGTTGGGTTGGCGTATTTCGAGATTAGGATTTGTCACTCTGATTGTCGGAGAGGTATCTCTGGGCCCACTCGATAATGCACATCACTATAAGCCTTGCAAGCATTGTAACTAATGAGTTAGTTGCGAGATTATGTATTACAGAACGAGTAAAGAGACTTACCGATAACGAGATTGAACTAGGTATTGAGATACCTACGATCGAATCTCGGGCAAGTAACATACCGATGACAAAGGGAACAACATATGTTGTTATGTGGTTTGACCGATAAAGATCTTGGTAGAATGTAGGAGCCAATATGAGCATCCAGGTTCCGCTATTGGTTATTGACCGGAGATATGTCTCGGTCATGTCTACATAGTTCTCGAACCCGTAGGGTCCGCACGCTTAAAGTTTCGGTGATGATTGTATTATGAGTTTTTGTGTTTTGATGTACCGAAGGTAGTTTGGAGTCCCGGATGTGATCATGGACATGATGAGGAGTCTGGAAATGGTCATGACATAAAGATTGATATATTGGACGACTATGTTCGGACACCGGAATGGTTTCAGGGAGTTTCGGACATATACTGGAGTATCGGGGGGTTACCGGAACCCCCCGGGGAGTTTAATGGGCCAAGATGTGCCTTAGTGGAGAAGAGGAGGGGCAGCTAGGGCAGGCCGCGCACCCCCGCCCCCTCTAGTCCGAATTGTACAAGGAGGGGGCGCCCCCTTTCCTTCCTCTCTCTCCTTCCCTTCCTTTCCCCCTCCTACTCCAACTAGGAAAAGAGGGAGTCCTACTCCCGGTGGGAGTAGGACTCCTCCCTGGTGCGCCCTCCCCTGGCCGGCCACCTCCCCCCTGGTCCTTTATATACGGGGGCAGGGGGCACCTCTAGACACAACAATTGATCCCTTGATCTCTTAGCCGTGTCCAGTGCCCCCCTCCACCATATTTCACCTTGATCATATTGCAGTGGTGCTTAGGCGAAGCCCTGCATCAGTAGCAACATCATCACCGTCATCACGCCGTCGTGCTGACAGAACTCCCTCGTGAAGCTGTGCTGGATCGGAGTTCACGGGACGTCATCGAGCTGAACGTGTGCTGAACTCGGAGGTGCCGTACGTTCGGTACTTGGATCGGTCGGATCGTGAAGACGTACGGCTACATCAACCGCATTGTGCTAATGCTTCGGCTTTCGGTGTACAAGGGTACGTAGACAACACTCTCCCCTCTCGTTGCTATGCATCACCATGATCCTGTGTGTGCGTAGGAATTTTTTTGAAATTACTATGTTCCCCAACAGTGGCATCCGAGCCTTGTTTTATGCGTAGATGTTATATGCACGAGTAGAACATAAGTGAGTTTTGGGCGATACAAGTCATACTGCTTACCAGCATGTCATACTTTGGTTCGGCAATATTGTTGGATGAAGCGGCCCGGACCGACATTACGCGTACGCTTACGCGAGACTGGTTCTACCGACGTGCTTTGCACACAAGTGGCTGGCGGGTGTCAGTTTCTCCAACTTTAGTTGAACCGAGTGTAGCTATGACCGGTCCTTGAGAAGGTTAAAACAACACTAACTTGACAAACTGTCGTTGTGGTTTTGATGCGTACGTAAGAACGGTTCTTGCTCAGCCCGTAGCAGCCACGTAAAACTTGCAACAACAAAGTAGAGGACGTTTAACTTGTTTTTGCAGGGCGTGTTTGTGATGTGATATGGTCAAGGCATGATGCTAAATTTTATTGTTTGAGATGATCATGTTTTGTAACCGAGTTATCAGCGACTGGCAGGAGCCATATGGTTGTTGCTTTATTGTATGCAATGCAATCGCCCTGTAATTGCTTTACTTTATCACTAAGAGGTAGCGATAGTCGTAGAAGCAATAGTTGGCGAGACGACAATGACGTTACAATGGAGATCAAGGTGTCTCGCCGGTGACGATGCTGATCATGACGGTGCTTCGGAGATGGAGATCACAAGCACAAGATGATGATGGCCATATCATATCACTTATATTGATTGCATGTGATGTTTATCTTTTATGCATCTTATTTTGCTTAGATCGACGGTAGCATTATAAAATGATCTCTCACTAAATTTTAAGGTATAAGTGTTCTCCCTGAGTATGCACCGTTGCAAAAGTTTTTCGTGCTGAGACACCACATGATGATCGGGTGTGATAAGCTATACGTTCAAATACAACGGGTGCAAAACAGTTGCACACGCGGAATACTCAGGTTAAACTTGACGAGCCTAGCATATGCAGATATGGCCTCGGAACACTGAGACCGAAAGGTCGAGCGTGAATCATATAGTAGATATGATCAACATAGTGATGTTCACCATTGAAACTACTCCATCTCACGTGATGATTGGACATGGTTTAGTTGATATGGATTACGTGATCACTTAGAGGATTAGAGGGATGTCTATCTAAGTGGGAGTTCTTTAAATAATTTGATTAACTGAACTTTAATTTATCATGAACTTAGTACCTGATAGTGTCTATGTTGTTGTAGATAGATGGCATGTGCTGTTGTTCCGTTGAATTTTAATGCGTTCCTTGAGAAAGCAAAGTTGAAAGATGATGGTAGCAATTACACGGACTGGGTCCGTAACTTGAGGATTATCCTCATTGTTGCATAGAAGAATTACGTCCTGGAAGCACGGCAATACGAGATGTTATGAACGTCTGGCAGAGCAAAGCTGATGACTACTCGATAGTTCAGTGTGCCATGCTTTACGGCTTAGAACCGGGACTTCAACGACGTTTTGAACGTCATGGAGCATATGAGATGTTCCAGGAGTTGAAGTTAATATTTCAAGCAAATGCCCGGATTGAGAGATATGAAGTCTCCCATAAGTTCTATAGCTGCAAAATGGAGGAGAATAGTTCTGCCAGTGAACATATACTCAGAATGTCTGGGTATAACAATCACTTGATTCAGCTGGGAGTTAATCTCCCGAATGATAGTGTCATTGACACAATTCTTCAATCACTTCTACCAAGCTACAAGAGCTTCGTGATGAACTATAATATGTGAGGGATGGATACGACAATTCCTGAGCTCTTCGCAATGCTAAAGGCTGCGGAGGTAGAAATCAAGAGGGAGCATCAAGTGTTGATGGTCATCAAGACCACTAGTTTCAGAAAAATGGCAAAGGGAAGAAGAAGGGGAACTTCAAGAAGAACAGCAAACAAGTTGCTGCTCAAGAGAAGAAACCCAAGTCTGGACATAAGCCTGAGACTGAGTGCTTCTACTGCAAGGAAACTGGTCACTGGAAGCGGAACTGCCCCAAGTATTTGGTGGATAAGAAGGATGGCAAGGTGAACAAAGGTATATGTGATATACATGTTATAGATGTGTACCTTACTAATGCTCGCAGTAGCACCTGGGTATTTGATACTGGATCTGTTGCTAATATTTGCAACTCGAAACAGGGGCTACAGATTAAGCGAATATTGGCTAAGGATGAGGTGACGATGCACGTGGGAAATGGTTCCAAAGTCGATGCGATCGTAGTCGGCACGCTACCTCTACATCTACCTTCGGGGTTAGTTTTAGACCTAAATAATTGTTATTTGGTGCCAGCGTTGAGCATGAACATTATATCTGGATCTTGTTTGATGCGAGATGGTTATTCATTTAAATCTAAGAATAATGGTTGTTCTATTTATATGAGTAATATCTTTTATGGTCATGCACCCTTGAAGAGTGGTCTATTTATATTAAATCTTGATAGTAGTGATACACATATTCATAATATTGAAGCCAAAAGATGCAGAGTTGATAATGATAGTGCAACTTATTTGTGGCACTGCCGTTTAGGTCATATTGGTATAAAGCGCATGAAGAAACTCCATACTGATGGCCTTTTGGAATCACTTGGTACTTGCGAACCATGCCTCATGGGCAAGATGACTAAAACACCGTTCTCCGGAACAATGGAGCGAGCAACAGATTTGTTGGAGATCATACATACTGATGTATGTGGTCTGATGAATATTGAGGCTCGCGGCGGGTATCGTTATTTTCTCACCTTCACAGATGATTTGAGCAGATATGGGTATATCTACTTAATGAAACATAAGTCTGAAACATTTGAAAAGTTCAAAGAATTTCAGAGTGAAGTGGAAAATCATCGCACAAAAAAATAAAGTTTCTACGATCTGATCATGGAGGAGAATATTTGAGTTACGAGTTTGGTCTACATTTGAAACAATGCGAAATAGTTTCGCAACTCACGCCACCCGGAACACCACAGTGTAATGGTGTGTCCGAACGTCGTAATCGTACTTTACTAGATATGGTGCAATCTATGATGTCTCTTACTGATTTACCGCTATCATTTTGGGGTTATGCTTTAGAGATGGCTGCATTCACGTTAAATAGGGCACCATTGAAATCTGTTGAGACGACGTCTTATGAACTGTGGTTTGGCAAGAAACCAAAGTTGTCATTTCTTGAAGTTTGGGGCTGCGATGCTTATGTGAAAAAGCTTCAACCTGATAAGCTCGAACCCAAATCGGAGAAATGTATCTTCATAGGATACCCAAAGGAAACTGTTGGGTACACCTTCTATCACAGATCTGAAGGCAAGACTTTTGTTGCTAAATTTGGATCCTTTCTAGAGAAGGAGTTTCTCTCAAAAGAAGTGAGTGGGAGGAAAGTAGAACTTGATGAGGTAACTGTACCTGCTCCCTTATTGGAAAGTAGTTCGTCACAAAAACCGATTCCTATGACACCTACACCGATTAGTGAGGAAGCTAATGATGATGATCATGAAACTTCAGATCAAGTTACTACCAAACCTCGTAGGTCAACCAGAGTGAGATCCGCACCAGAGTGGTACGGTAATCCTATTCTGGAGGTCATGTTACTGGACCATGACGAAACTACGAAATATGAGGAAGCGATGATGAGCCCAGATTCCGCAAAATGGCTTGAGGCCATGAAATCTGAGATGGGATCCATGTATGAGAACAAAGTGTGGACTCTGGTTGACTTGCCCGATGATCAACAAGCCATCGAGAATAAATGGATCTTCAAGAAGAAGACAGAGACTGACGGTAATGTTATTGTCTACAAAGCTCGACTTGTTGCAAAAGGTTTTCGACAAGTTCAAGGAGTTGACTATGATGAGACCTTCTCACCCGTAGTGATGCTTAAGTCTGTCCAAATCATGTTAGCAATTGCCGCATTTTATGATTATGAAATTTGGCAAATGGATGTAAAGACTGCATTCCTGAATGGATTTCTGGAAGAAGAGTTGTATATGATGCAACCTGAAGGTTTTATCGATCCAAAGGGTGCTAACAAAGTGTGCAAGCTCCAGCGATCCATTTATGGACTGGTGCAAGACTCTCGGAGTTGGAATAAACGCTTTGATAGTGTGATCAAAGCATATGGTTTTATACAGACTTTTGGAGAAGCCTGTATTTACAAGAAAGTGAATGGGAGCTCTGTAGCATTTCTAATCTTATATGTGGATGACATATTGTTGATTGGAAATGATATATAAATTCTGGATAGCATAAAATGGTACTTGAATAAGAGTTCTTCAATGAAGGACCTCGGTCAAGCTGCTTACATATTGGGCATCAAGATCTATAGAGATAGATCAAGACGCTTAATTGGACTTTCACAAAGCACATACCTTGACAAAGTTTTGAAGAAGTCCAAAATGGATCAAGAAAAGAAAGGGTTCTTGCCTGTGTTACAAGGTGTGAATTGAGTAAGACTCAATGCCCGACCACTGCAGAAGATAGAGAGAAAATGAAAGATGTTCCCTATGCTTCAGCCATAGGCTCTATCATGTATGCAATAGTGTGTACCAGACCTGATGTGTGCCGTGCTATTAGTTTAGCAGGGAGGTACCAAAGTAATCCTGGAGTGGATCACTGGACAGCGGTCAAGAACATCCTGAAATACCTGAAAAGGACTAAGGATATATTTCTCGTTTATGGAGGTGACAAAGAGCTCATCGTAAACCGGATATGTGTTTATATTAAACGGTGGAGCTGTCAGTTGGAGCAGTTCTAAACAAAGCGTCGTGGCGGGATCTACGTGTGAAGCGGAGTACATTGCTTCTTCAGAAGCAGCAAATGAAGGAGTCTGGATGAAGGAGTTCATATCCGATCTAGGTGTCATACCTAGTGCATCGGGTCCAATGAAAATCTTTTGTGACAATACTGGTGCAATTGACTTGGCAAAGGAATCCAGATTTCACAAGAGAACCAAGCACATCAAGAGACGCTTCAACTCCATCCGGGATCAAGTCCAGGTGGGAGACATAGAGATTTGCAAGATACATACAGATCTGATTGTTGCAGACCCATTGACTAAGCCTCTCTCACGAGCAAAACATGATCAACACCAAGACTCCATGGGTGTTAGAATCATTACCGTGTAATCTAAATTATTGACTCTAGTGCAAGTGGGAGACTGAAGGAAATATGCCCTAGAGGCAATAATAAAATTATTATTTATTTCCTAATATCATGGTAAATGTTTATTATTCATGCTAGAATTGTATTTACCAGAAACATGATACATGTGTGAATACATAGACAAACAGAGTGTCACTAGTATGCCTCTACTTGACTAGCTCGTTAATCAAAGATGGTTATGTTTCCTACCCATAGACATGAGTTGTCATTTGATTAATGTGATCACATCATTAGGACAATGATGTGATTGACTTGACCCATTCCATTAGCTTAGCACTTGATCGTTTAGTATGTTGCTATTGCTTTATTCACGACTTATACTTGTTCCTGTGATTATGAGATTATGCAACTCCCGTTTACCAGAGGAACACTTTGTGTGCTACCAAACGTCACAACATAACTGGGTGATTATAAAGGTGCTCTACAGGTCTCTCCGAAGGTACTTGTTGGGTTGGCGTATTTTGATATTAGGATTTGTCACTCCGATTGTCGGGGAGGTATCTCTGGGCCCACTCGGTAATGCACATCACTATAAGCCTTGAAAGCATTGTAACTAATGAGTTAGTTGCGGGATGATGTATTACCAAACGAGTAAAGAGACTTTCCGATAACGAGATTGAACTAGGTATTGAGATACCTCCGATCGAATCTCGGGCAAGTAACATACCGATGACAAAGGGAACAACGTATGTTGTTATGCAGTTTGACTGATAAAGATCTTCAGAGAATATGTAGGAGCCAATATGAGCATCCAGGTTCTGCTATTGGTTATTGACCGGAGATATGTCTCGGTCATGTCTACATTGTTCTCGAACCCGTAGGGTCCGCACGCTTAAAGTTTCGGTGACGATTGTATTATGAGTTTTTGTGTTTTGATGTACCGAAGGTAGTTCGGAGTCCCGGATGTGATCACGGACATGACGAGGAGTCTCGAAATAGTCGAGACATAAAGATCAATATATTGGACGACTATGTTCGGACACCGGAATGGTTTCGGGGAGTTTCAGACATATACCGGAGTACCGGGGGTTACCGGAACCCCCCGGGGAGTTTAATGGGCCAAGATGGGCCTTAGTGGAGAAGAGGAGGGGCGGCTAGGGCAGGCCGGGCCCCCATCCCCCTCTAGTCCGAATTGGACAAGGAGGGGGCGGCACCCCCCTTTCCTTCCTCTCTCTCCTTCCCTTCCTTTCCCCCTCCTACTCCAACTAGGAAAAGAGGGAGTCCTACTCCCAGTGGGAGTAGGACTCCTCCCTGGCGCGCCCTCCCCTGGCCGGCCGCCTCCTCCCCCTGGTCCTTTATATACGGTGGCAGGGGGGCACCTCTAGACACAACAATTGATCTCTTGATCTCTTAGCCGTGTGCAGTGCCCCCCTCCACCATATTCCACCTCGATCATATCGCAGCGGTGCTTAGGCGAAGCCCTGCTTTGGTAGCAACATCATCGCCGTCATCACGCCATCGTGCTGACGAAACTCTCCCATGAAGCTCTGCTAGATCGGAGTTCGCGGGACGTCATCGAGCTGAACGTGTGTTGAACTCGGAGGTGCCGTACGTTCGGTACTTGGATCGGTCGGGTCGTGAAGACGTATGACTACATCAACCGCGTTGTGCTAACGCTTTGGCTTTCGGTCTATGAGGGTACGTAGACAACACTCTCCCCTCTCGTTGCTATGCATCACCATGATCACGTGTGTGCGTAGGAATTTTTTTGAAATTACTACATTCCCCTACAGCATGTGGGTGGGAGAGGAAGAGAGAAAGGATGAGAACGGTGCGTGTGTGAATCCGGACGCGTGTGTGTATCCGTTACGTTTTGCACCCTTTAATTTTTGCATGAAAACGATGCATGGGGAGCGTGCGTGCATCTGAATCACTGCATAGCTCTTTGACCGGGTGGTGCATCTGACTCGCTGCCCTAAACCACTACCCTGAACCACCTACCTCGCCTTGCTAGCCTAGCTCGCCTAGCGCACCTCGCTCTCCTCACTCGCATGCATGCATGTCCGCCTCCCGCACATGCAAACCCACGTCGCCGCCTCCCATGAAGCAAGGCCTGGAAAGGCTGAGATGGGCTATTTACTGCGGTCTGGGGCCCAGACAATGAGACGACCCAACAGTCCATCCAGTGTGCCCGGTATTTGCTTAAAAAAATCTACCAGCCAATCAGATTGCATCTCGCGGATCGCCCCCCTCCTCCCCGCAGATTCCTTCTAGAAAGGTTAGATCGACGGTCCTTGATCGCCGCTAGGGTTAGATGGACGGTCCTTGTTCAGCGCTAGGGTTAGCGGGGTCTGGGAGGGGTTCGGAGCAGTCAAACCTATGTTTGACCAGATTTCAAATGAGCATAATAAATTAAATAAAAATCAGAAAAATAAAAAACCTGCGCACATAGTCTTCTTATGTCATATACTAACGATTTAAGTTGATAAACAAGGTTTACATACATTTAAACGATAAGTTCATGTGTATTGTCTGATATCTCGAGTATCTCAAACTCTCTTATATGAAGTGAAGAGAAGTGTTTTGGGGGAAATGAACATGAAAATTTAAAAAAAAACTCACCACAGCTTCATTTTGGAGTGACTAAGAAGGATCCAGGCTTAGTTTTTCATTTTAATGTTTTACACTTGTTTAAATCTTGGTCAAAGTTAAGTTTGACCAGAATTCAAATGAGCAAAACAAATTAAAAGAAAATTAAAAACTAGAAAAACCAGCGCACATAGTGTGTATATATAGAATATATGTGTAGGAAAGTTATTTGGCTGATTTAGACAAGGTCGAGAAAAACCTTGCTTAGAAATGAGGCCGTTTACCCTACCTTTGGACCCCTCTTTTTAGCACATTTTCATGAAAATTTCAAAAACCTCACCACAGCTTCATTTTGGATTGACTAAGAAGGATCCAGGCTTAGTTTTCCATTTTGATGTTTTAGACTTGTTTAAATTTTGGTCAAAGTTAGGTTTGACCAGAATTCAAATGAGCAAAACAAAATTCAAAAAAATCAAAAAAAAAGGAAAAACCATGTGCTCATTCACACATCATCCAACGGATTTAAACATCATGTCAAACATAGTACTAACATAGGTCCAACATCATCCAACAGAAATACAACATTATTCATAATGTTTCATAATTATTCATAGGGTAACCCTTATTCATAAATAGCGTTGGGGCTTCTGTCTGTTCCTTGAGCTTCTTGCCATCACTTTGCTCCTCATGCACCTTGTGCTCATTGCTTCTTCTCTTCTCCTCTTGGTTTTCGGTACCTTGCGCGTCTTCTTCAAACCTATCATAGAGCTGTGCAAAACATAAAGGGTAATGAGATCATGTCAAGTGATAAATGTACAGTAGTATTTGGCCCTTGGAAGATTTACATACCTAGCAGAACTCACAACAACAGAAGGTTGGTCACCATTTGGAGCCTCACTTGGATCATCATTTGGAGCCTCACTTGGATCACCATGATCACTATTTGGAGCCTCACTTGGATCACCATTTGGAGCCTCGCTTGAATCATTATTTGGAGGATATTTTGGATCATCGTCAAAATCATGCGGCTGTTGACCATCATCTTTTGGAACCTCATCAAAGTCCTCATCTGATGCAACCGGCTGTTGACCATCATTTTCATCATCTGTTGAGGCAACCGGCTGCTGACCAACATTTTCATCGAAGCCTTCATCGAAACTCTCTCCGAGCGCTGGATCTACTTTGTTATCACAATACTTACCGAAATGACCAGACCCACCACACCTTGTGCACTTACGCTTCCTCGCTCCAAGTCCAGCTCCTTCGCTGCGAGGTCTGATTCGACTCTTCCTTGGTCTACCTGCTGCTTTCTTCAGAACTGGAGCGCAAAGCTTGAATCCAGGGTTCACCATGTCCCATTGTTATTTTCCTTCCATAGCAGGCAAGGCATAAGCATATGTGGCTTTGAACCTTGCAACAGAGTAGTAATCATGCACATACTGTTGTATATTCCCTGCTGGACCTGGGAGAGAAGTGATGAAAAACAAGGCATGAATGCATGGCAACCCAGTTATCTGCCATTGCCTACAACTCCAAGTTCTAGCTTCTAAATCCACTGGATATCTCCATCCCCTCTTCTCTTTATCCAAATATGATATCTCTGATGTGGTACCCGAGCAAAGAGTCATGTTCATTTCCAAGCCTGTTTTTTCTGCTTCAGTTCATTCATCACGGCAGGGATGATAATGTGGCCCATGAATGTTGCCTCGGCTATTCCTGCACGATAATGAAATTTCTGCATGTATTCTATCCTGATCCTGTCAAGCAAATCCACCACATAATGACCCTTTAGTTTCCGGATCATTGAGTTGAAAGACTCTGCTAGATTATTGTGCACATAGTCAACTTTGCTCAGTTCACTGAATTGGCTTCTGGCCCATAACTTGGAGTGGTGTGTTTCCAAGTATTCTTTCACTTTGGGATTCATGTATAACCGCCTCAAATGGTAGTTGTGCTGGCCATAAATTGTCGGTATGCACCTTTCCTTCGAATTTCTTCATGAAATTTGCAGCAAGGTGACGCCTGCATTCCCTATGCTCTACTCTAGGGAACACATTGTCCACGGCCACTTCTAAACCTTTGCAGGCATCTGTATGAATGACCGACCCATTGGGATGTGCAATATCCCGGCGCAGATTATGTAAAAACCAAGTCCAGCTCTCCTTCGACTCTGTCTCCAGCACACCGTAGGCAACTGGAAATACAAAACGGTGTGCATCAACTGCACAAACTGCTACTAACTGTTCTTTAAACCTCCCTGTGAGAGAAGTGGCATCAATAGCCAAATAAGGCCTGCAACCTGCCAAAAAACCCCGGCGACAAGCCTTAAAGCAGACAAAAACCCTCCTAAAGCATTCCTTGGTCTTTGTCATTCCCCTGAATGTGTACTCCACGGTGTGGTGATCAATATCTACAATACTACCTAGGGTTTTCTTCTCCACTTCACCTTTGAATGAATACAACAATTGAAACTTTCCTGCCAGTTACTCCCTCTATTTTTGTATACAAGGCCACAAACACGGATTACAGGTACCAATGTAAAATTTAATGTCTGCTTTACAAGTCAACTTTTCTTCTTGTTTACTGGGATCATTAATAATCCGCATGCATGCAAAGAAACTGAGTGGAGGAAGTAGTTGACTGTCATATGACTGCATGCATGCAAGTATTAAACAGGTTGTTAGTACGAGAAAATAGCATTAACTTTGTCTTGATTACTGTTGGTGGCCTTGTATAGATGCAAAATGTATATTCCATAATGGCCTTGTATATAAAAATGGAGGAAGTACCATAAATAGAATTCATAGCATGTTGTTTACTATTGAACAACCTCATGTATGGTAAATCTATCTTGAACTTATCTTTGATGTTCTTCTGCAATTTCTTTGGACCCACTTGTTGGTTTTCTTTCACCCACTTCTTTACTTCTTCTGCCACCCATCTTGACTTGGCTCTACTGATTGTATCCTTCCTAAGGTTGATTCCTGGCATGTGTGCTTAAAAGGGTTCACTTTGACCTAAACATTAGTGCTATTTCGCATTTTAGATGCGAGCAGCCTCCATGGACAACCCTCAGTCGGACAGTGCACTCTGTAACGTACTTGATCGCTCTTGTCAACTTTGAAAGTATGTTCTATCTTGATCCAGTATGTCACAAGTGCATTTCTACACTTATTCATGGATGCAAAAACTGTACCTTCTTCCATATGAGGGTTCAAAGGGTCCCATTCAATAGCTCCAAGGTCTTCGTCCTCATCCACCGCATCATCATCCACATGGACTGCATTGTGAGCCTCATCTTGGTTTTCAGCCCGAGGTGCCCGTTGTAAATTCCGAATAACATCAGAATATAGCTTATCTTCATCAACCCCAAAATTGTAGTCATCAGGCTCCACTTCAAGGGGGACCCTACTGCTGTTGCCCACACTTGTCGAGCCACCACGTCGCCGTGCACCAACTGAACTGTTCTGGCTAGAGATGCCATTACGACGACTTGGTTCTCCCCGAGATGTTGCACCCGTCATCCTAGGTCCAAATGCCTGCCCAAGCACATCAACTTGCAGCCTCACATGAAAATTTTCTTTCTTTTTATGCCTAACAAACATGGTAGCTAGCTCTTCATCATTACTAACTGTCACCCATTTCTTTTCCCCATCATAGTATTTGTATACCACTTCATCAAGCAAACCCCAAGGATATTGGCTACAAATTACCTCCCTAAATTGTCTGAAACTCCAATTACTAGCCATTGGCAACCGATAATCGAAACCTCCTTGGTATTTCTTCTTATCCTTTGCATCGAACATGTACCGGTCCCTTCTAATGTGCACCAAGAAAGCAAACCGCAACTCTATCCTAACCGACGAAAAATAGAGACGCAATCAGCACATTAATTGGGCCAACCTACTCGAATCGAGTGTTCAAATGCACAATTAAGCTCAATCTAAACAGGAGGTGAGACTTACCCCTCGGGAACCCAGTCGTGGATGTGGCGGATCTCCGGCCCGATGCCTGCCTCGCCAAATACTCCAGGGTCGCCGCTGCTCGCCATTTCGCCCTATGGTTCTTCCTCCTAGTTTAAACAGCTCCAGCAGCCCCCCATCTTTGAGCGCTCCGGCCGGGCGCACGAAAGGAGGCCGCGCCGCGGGTCGAGCAGGTGGCGGGCGCCCCACCCGTGGCGTCGCAGGAAGGTGGCAGGCGTCGCAGGTAGCCGTGGAGTGTAGGCGCAGGACGGTAGCGGCGGAGCAGGCCATGAAGCTGATGTCGGGGCAGGTGCTGGCCGCGGCGCAGGTGGCAGCGGCGGCGCAGGACAGCCAGCCGACGGATGGGCAGAGTGAGCTAGAATCCTACGAATGATTTGGGGATTTAGTTGCACGGGCCTACATGTCAGCTCCGGACCCACGTCCATGCGGTCCCATGTGTAAGCTCCGGATCCACAACCACTAACGCCGGCGGACGGAATGGACTCAAATATGGCCGTTTGGCCTCGTCATAGTAGCTGTGCATGGACTAGGGGCAAAACTGAGCACAATTCGCATCTGAGAGCAAAACTGAGCACATGAACACTAGTGAGGGCAAAATGATAATTAACCCTATTTTTATGGAAAAAAAATCTAAACACCACAGGCCACTTTGTGGCTCGAGCCTCGCCGGGCTACATAGCTCCCTGCTATCCTAGCCTCTGGAGAAATTAGTTGAGAAAACCGCCACTACATGTCGTTTCGTGTCCCGCTGCGCATACATGCTATTGCGTTTACTGTTTTTTTTTTTGAGCTAAAGGGTTGCGTTCGAGAATTTTGCGAAAAAAAAAGGATTGTGTTTGAGAAAGGAATCGAAAGAAACAAAGTCGTTCGCTCAAACAAGTCAGCATTGGGCCTAAATCGTCCTAACAGGCCCATCAACAGGGTCGCACCGGACCAGATCCGGACAGTCGAATCAATCTAGGAGACGGAGACGGCGACGGAGAGGATTTGCTGCATCCCCGCCGAGAGAGAGAATAAGTTCGATCGCCGGAAACTCACGCGCCACCTCAGCAGCGTGACCGTCCGTCCAGGGGAAGAAGATGGGCTCGAGCAAAACCAACTCGCAGCTGGTGTATCTGCCCCACTCTGCCTGGGACGACGAGGAAGATCTCCTGGACTACTTCAACTCCATCTTGCAAGACATGGAGGATCTGGGCCACCGGATGCTATCCACCACGTATGTCCTTGGCAAATCCGACGCCATCGTCTCGCCGTACAAGACCGAGGAGCTCGTCAGGGCGGCATCTATGTTGATGCACATGTCCGAGGATTTCTACAAAGGTATCAAGGAGGCGGAGGCGCCTGAGGGGATCAAGGATAATAAGAATGAAGAGGAGGAGGAGGCGAAGATGATGCGCTCTAACGGGTTCCTGAGTGTCTACCACGATTACTTGGAATGCCCCGATGAGTATGTCAAGGAGAAGGAGGAGGAGGAGAAAAAGAGGAAGCAGGAGGAGGAGCGTGAGAAGAAGGAGAAGGAGGAGCGTGAGAAGAAGGAAAAGGAGGAGGAGCACAAGAGGAAGGAGGAGAAGGAGAAGGCGTTGGAGGAAAAGAAGAAGAAGGATGAGGAGGATAGGAAGAGGAGGAAGGAGGAGTGGATGAAGATGACGGCGCAGGACAAGCACAAGTACAAAGAGGACGAGAAGAAGCGGAACATGGAGAAGAGGAAGGAGAGGAAGGAGAAGGAGGACGAGGAGAGGAGGAACCAGGCGGAGGAGAGGAGGAACCAGGCGGAGGAGTGGAAAAGGGCTTTTGATTATGAGGAGGAGATGGAATCCACAATGGAGTATCTCAAAAATCGGATGGTTATCGAGCAGGATTTTTTTGATGGCTGTCGTCGCATGTGGGAACATGCTCGGGGCTCCGAGATTGGGCGGTGCGGTGCCTTCGAAGATAAAAGTAAGTAAACATGTGCACTCTGCTTACCTCACTTAACTTATTAGTAATTTGTTTAATCAAGGAAATGGAAGACAAGAGATTTAATTTAGCAGTTCATATATTTGATTTCTAACGGTAAGTGTGCACTTTGCTTTGGTCCTGCAGCCTTATTGAGCCCTATGTTCTTTACACACTACACACCCTGTACCATCCCATCATCTGCTGCGGTCACTGGGAGCACCTTGCAAATCTACTCCTTCAGAATTCTTGAACTAAAAGGCAACTTGAACTGGCCACTCTATGTCTACGGCCTGATCGCTGCTCGAGACACCGTGGACCGCAATCGTAACATTCTCTTCAACCGGTCGATGTTTAAATGTCAACTACTCACCCAAAATGTATGTATTGTATCTAGTTTTCTCTACATTTTCTTTTATTTTATTTGGTTCTTCCTGCTTATTTCATACAAATACATAGCCCATTGCAACTAAGGTTTTATTTTTTTGCGAAACCACTGCAAATTAGGTATAATGATATGATGCTTTTGCAGGATCCTTTTTTACGCTTGAGCGGTCCCTCTCGTGCAATTGTAGCTCTGGACCCCGTTGACTTTGAAGTTGAACTAAAACTACATGACGGAGTGGGATGGGAGTCCCAAGATAGACCATTGATGAATGTTAGCAACCTAATGATGGTACTGATCGTACCATTCTCTTCCACAGCTGCTGGTGTACAGCAGAGTTAAGCCTTCAGCGACTTGCTACAACGGTCCAGGCCACTATTGTTGGTGTTCGCGTGGTTGAAGGGGGGTGGCCTTTTAAATATGGAGGTCGAATTGCTTGCTCCCAGTCTGCTGCAGAGGTTATTGAATCCACATCTATGGAAGTTGTGTTGCTGGATTGTCATGGTGAAGGAATGCCTGTTGGACCAAATGGTTACCTTCAGTTGTCAAGGAATGTTGTTTCAGTAGAATTACAAGGAGAATTGAAAGTTGTCATACAAGCTTACTTGGAATCTGGTCGTATTGATGACCACGAGGGTCATGTATACTTCCCTCCCAAACATTGTCAAACAAGTACACTTGAATGCTTCATTAGCGACTTCAAGATGGAGATAACCGTTGCTTGGTCCCGCCTGGTCCAAGACAGAATGGATGTGCTGATAGAGGGGCACATCGGCAAGGAGTAGAGGCTATATGTTTTCAAGGAGTGGTGTCATGTTTTTCCAATTATATCTATTTTATTGTTGTCTTTTCACTAAAATGTTAAGTATTTATATATTGACTAGCTATGTCAGATGTCCAACTGTGTGTGTATCCGTTGTACCTTATTCTATCCAACTGTTGATGTAATGGCTATAACTTATCTGCTCTGTTGTGTGAAGTATCCGGTTTTGATTAATTGTATTTATGTTATTTCAAATGTCCAAATTGCAATACATTTTTTTCCTGACTAGTGCATAATTTCAACTTATGGGCTTGTGTTCGAGTAACCTTTGTTAGAAAATGAAGTGCCAGAATATTATAGACTATGTTTTGTTCGATTTACTCTTGTTGATCACTCTATATTGTTGATTCTTTCCATGTATATAATTTTTGTTTGTAAGAATTTACATATATCATAAAAATACAGTTGATGAAATAATGTGGTCCTTGTTGTGTTTTCCTCTTATTTGGGCTTGTGTTTAACATTATAATCCAGTGAAATAACATTAAATAATATATTTTTCTAGTTTTCTTTCTGGTTGCCATGGATGCCCATGACATTCTTGAATCATTTGCATCAAGATTGCCTGTTGATAGATGGGGGAGTTGCAACTTCGAAAATCAGCAGGTCAGTTCAGCACTGGGAATGACAAAGTTCTGGTGAAACCCAACTATTTTGGGACTTTTCTCTCTCCATTGGCGATGAAACTAAATGCCTGAATTGCTGATTGCGATCATGACTCATGAAAAAGAAAATTCTATTGAGGCAGCAGTTTGTCTTGAATGTTATTATTTTGTTCATTGATTTAAGTATCTTCTCTTGTATTCATTCCTCGGTCTTCATTTTCATTTTTGTAATCGGTTATTCAGTCCTTATGTATGCATCACTTTTTAGTTTAGTCCTTTTGATCTTTTTCTTTTTTCCTCATTACATTTTGTTTTGTTACATCTCTCATTCTCCTCATTCAGTTACTGTATTTTTTTTTCTCATTCAATTCATTTAGTTATTTCATTATATATATGAGCCATGTCATTCCTCATTCATAATTCTTTGTCCCTATCTTGCTTTCACATATATATAATTATTCCTGTAAGTCAAGGTCCTTCTATGTTTTCCTTCCTTTTACATTCCTTACATTTTTCTTTCTTGCCCATGTCTTCGGATGCCGATTCGTAAACGAGTGGCCTGTGCATATAGGTGATTGGACAAGGAAGAAGAATCAAGATTGGTCAGGTTTATTAAGCCATTTTCTTGATCCATTGAGTAGAAATCGTCATTTTTTTTGCTAGTTAGTGTGAATGTTCCGAACCTTACTTTTATTATCATGTCCTTTTTTTCTCATTAGGATTTAGTGTGTGTTCTTTAGTCACCAATCTCACAGGTATCAGATTTCAGTAATATCTCAAATCTCTCTCTTTCAATGCAGCTTCCAATGTTTTCATCATGTAAGTCTGTATATCCTTATTTTACATTCTTGCCTAAAGTTTTTGTATTCGATGTGTTTGTTTGTCAGCAACAGGATTGAGAAAGATTTCTATGTCTCTACGCCATAAAAGCCGGCCACAAGATTCAGTTTAAAGTGGATGCCCTTAACCAAGTTTTGGATATGTGAACATGAGCTGGCGAGGGGTTTTCAATGGATGCGAGTCACAGGTAACGCAGTGCACTTCTTCTTCAGATGGCCGGCTCTACTTCGAATCCGGATGGTAGAAATTCGCTTCCGAGATTCAACTCCAAACATGGATTCTCTTGCTCATGGATTTTCATGATAATTTAGTGCTTGATTGTCTATATATCATACTTAAGTTTAGTTAATGTCATTTTTTCAAGGTCAGGGCAGTCATGTCTGCTATATATCCAAGACATGTATGATCAGACCATAAACATGCAGTACTTGTGTTCCTTTTCATGTCTCTTCTTTGGTGCCGTACTTTTAGTCCAAGTTCTAGTGAACATTGTGGTTTCTTTTGCCAGACAGGGCCGTCCAGGGGCCTGTGCGAGAAGTGCGACCGCACAGGGCCCCCATATCCCAAGGGCCCCCAACTTTGGGCCGACGTTGTATATTTTTTATTAGGCCATTTAATTTCTTTGCATTGTTTTGGGGCGCCTATGGTCTGGTCTGACCGCTTGAGTGCTCCCTCCCAATGGCGATCGATCGCACGCCCTGAACTCTCTTCCCAACCCTAGGTCAGCTCTCTGCCCCATGACTCGATCTAATCTGCTCAGCGAGGCGTGACGGCAAGAAGCGGGATGGCAGGGGCAGGCAGCAGAATTCGCCCCAAAAATTCAGGTAGAAACCAGTGCCGGCAAGGACCAATGCCACCAAGAAAAGCAGAAGGCAGCCGGCAGTCAAGCGCCCGAGCTTAGGCCGGATCGATTTGCAGATTAATCAGGTGCGCCCAAGACCAAGTAGATTTAATTTAGGTTATTTTCTTTTCAATAATTTAATGGCTAACGAGTACATTGTATATGTGCATCAGTTCTTAAGTTAACTAATAAATTGCTATATGTTTATTGCTCAACCGATGTAATCTTTATAGAAGATAGTTGGTGTATTAGATATGTTTCATAAAACTGTATGGAATACCAACTATTTAAAGCTAATATGACTTAAATGAAAGTGTCCTTTAGTCATATTAATATTTTAGTTACAAGATTTTTCATATTTTAGGTTATCATTTGCATTTCGCACCGGGGCCCCAATTCTTGGAGACGGCCCTGTTGCCAGCATGCGTTGTGGATTCTTCTCCAGGTTAGTGTGTCTTAGTTTTCAAACCCGTTGTATTTCTTCCTTTCTTTTTGTGTGGCTCGTTTTCCTTTTCAAGTCCTGGGTCAGTTCAGTAGGAAACAAACGAAAACGTACAATGTACCAAGACGGAGGCAAATCATGAATAAATGGGCACATGTCACATCTTCATTGGATTTTTTTTTGACTTAGGTTAAAATGAAAATCAGTCGACTGTTAATAGACAGTCCCATGTTTGGTACAGTGATTTATAAAGTGTCAAGTTATCTAGAAAAGCTAGAAAAATATTTGAGCACGCTTTGAAAAAGTCTGCTTCTTGAGCTCTAGAACATAAATACTTTTATTTTTATTTTATAAGAACAATAACCAGATGCCAAGGAGAAAGGGTCCACGCACATCAAATTTGACTCACGGCTCGACGACTTTGCTGTCTCACTCAGATGAATATATGACATGGATTTTTACTAACTCTATGCGCGCACAACTAAATCGCTGCCACTCATCAAGCGTGATGTCCAATCGACATGGGCCACCACCGTGTCAGCCATGCAAGTCCTTTATATTCTTTGTCAGAAGTGGCTGCATTCATCACGTTTTGAGGTGGTAATACTAGACTGCAATATTTTTTAGTTGGGCGTCTAACCAACCTGGATGCTAATTAAGATCTCACATTCAGAATTAATATTTTGGGATTCCTTTCTTTCACACACCACGAACTAACAATCACACTGTGTATATAAAGTTCTTCTATTTTTTATGGCAAAGTTCAGAAACCGTGTTAACAATGTTCTTCGGCTTCAAATAAAATTTCTAGCAAAGTTCTTTAATATTTCTAACAAAGTGCAGACCTACAATCTATAAAGTTCTTCACTGTTTCAAACAAAAATATTTTTCAAATGTATCCAAACCAGATCTTGTTCTAAAGGGCTTGGCACCACGAGTTCAAATATGTAAAAAGTTTAAAAAACACAATTTTGGTTTGAAAGGTATGAATCATCTAAATTGTCATAGCAAAATAAAAGGTGATTTAATTAGAAGGGAGAAGGAAGATAAAGTAGGCATGCATGTGTCAGTATGTGCAGCGTGTGTGCAGGGAGAGAGAGAGGAAAGAAACTTGCACATGCAAGGGGCACGCATCCACATGAATAAGCAACGCCAGGGATTCGCGTTGTGCGCGCAAAGAACCATCAGAAACAAACTGAAAGTTGGTGGGAGAAGACAGGAAATGACGACAGAGAAGGTGTTGAGCGACGACAACTTGCTGGAGGAGATCCTCCTCCGGCTCGACCTCCCCACCTGCCTCGTCCGCGCCTCCCTCGCCTGCTCCCGCTGGCTCTGCGCCGTCTCCCGGCCGGCCTTCCTCCGCCGCTTCCGCAGGCTCCACGCGCCCCGTCTCCTCGGCTTCTACGTCGTCGGCGACGGCGTCCCGCGCCAAGACTTCGTGCCGGTCCCCAGCCCTCCTGAGCTGGCCGCCGTCCTCCGCCGTGCCAGCTCTGGCCTCGACGCCTACCCCGATTTCTCGTTCACCATCGACGACTGCCGCAACGGCCGCCTCCTCGTCGACGGCTACAGAGTCGGCGGCACTCGGGTGGTCAGCCCGCTGCTGCATCGGCAGCACCACCTGGCGCCGGCGCTAGTCCTCCCGCCTCCGCCGCCGGCCAGCCTCGACGGGGTCTCACACGGCTACACCTTCCTCCCGGAGGACGGCGGCGACGGCGCGTCCTACCACCGCGTGGATCTGGAGCACCACGGCCGGCAGGTCTCGGCGCAGTTGTCCGTGCTTGCATCCGGCGCCTCGACGGTCCAGATCGCCAAAGCGGAGCTCCCGGAGCCGCCAGACAGAATCCCCAAACTAACCGTGCTCCTCCGCGGCAAGCTCTACATGGTGACCACGGCCGAATACATCCTCGGGTTAGACTTGGCCGCGGCGAGCTTCTTCGTGGTCCGGCTCCCTGACGGCGTCAGGTACCAGTACTTCGGCAGCATGGTCCTGTCCCGAGGATATGACGACCACGACCACGAAGGTGATCACCTCTACCTTTTCCATGTGGTGGATAGGTTTCAGCTGCAGGTCTGGCGCCGCCGGCCATGGACAACGGTGGCAGATGACGAGGCCCAGTGGGTTCTTGTGCACAGCATCTGTCTGCGCGAGGGGTGCGACCATCTTGTGCAGCAGACGCTCGTAGGTTTCTATGTGGTCGGGGTCGGGGAGAACGCCGAGTTGGCCTTCTTGGAGGAGGATAGTGGCGTCGTCGTCTTGCTGTGGCTAGGGAGCAGGACAGTGGAGAAGGTGTACCAGAGGGACCCGGACAACGATGAACTCATCGTCGTGTATCCATCTACCATCAAGCAAGCAGAGCAAAGTTCAGGAACCTGGGAGAAGCAGAGCAAAGCTGAGCCTAGCTACAGAATGGTTCAGTGATTTTTTACAGTGATTTTTAGTGACTGGAAGTCACTTGTGATGATGATTCTTGTATGTATTCATGCATAAAAAATATCTGAATTAAAATTCCGAGTTGCACCAGTGAGCTTGTTCTTTAATTAACAGGTTATAAGACGCCACAACTTCTGCAACTGCAAGCAGGGCAATTATTCCCGTATCTTAGTTCACTCAAGGAATACCATGTCAGTTGATAACTTTGTAAATATTCTTCATTAGCAAGGAGTCATTCGGCGCCTCCACCTGTTAAAGAACAAGCTCGCCGGCGGCAATATTCGACCGCACATCGTCAGCGGAATAGAATTCAGATATCGAAGGCTGCCAATGCGCGTGTGGTGGAATCCTGCCGCTGATATTATGGCTCAGCGACAGATCGATAAAGTTGGGCAAGCCGCCGTTGGAAGATGATATCTCACTGGAGATGCTATCGTTGACTCGTCGTTCATCAGGGCGAGGCTCCATGATTTCTGCGGCAATGTCAGAGAAGCAGAGAAGAGATAAGCCTAGCTTCAGTATGGTTCACTGACTTTTGTACTGGGAATTTTAGTGACTGAAAGTTCACTTGTGATAATGATCACTTTATGTATTCTTATATAAAAATATCTGAATTAGAATGACAGGTGTTTATCATTCGAATTAAAAGTTTACCCATCATCTATGTAAGTAATACATTCTTTTTTATCGAGCTTTATAGTAAATTTTGCCTCATCTTTTTGTTCGGTACATATACTCCATTGCACTGCTTGCTAGAATATTATGTTTGTCTTGCTTGCATTTTTTCTGTTGCTTTCCAATGGCATCAACTGCGGTGTTTATTATACTGCTTAATTATAATGTTCTTCTGTCATTCAGTAATCAACAGATCATTTGTGGGGTTACTAAATGCACAGTTTCTTACAGCTGAAAATAGGAACTTAGCTTGCGGAAGTACCTTTCTACACCCAGGAGCAAATGCTCCTGCTATGAATAGTAAAATTAAAAAACTAGACAAAATGTTCAAAAAATTCTGAAATTTTTTTGTGACATACTTTCACAAATGTTTGATGTGCATGCAAAATTTCATTGCGAAATCACATTGGTGGAAGGCGTGCCAAAAAAAGTGTCTCAACTTCAGTATAAAATAAAAATAGAATTCAAACTTCATTTGGGTGTTCTATTATGTTCTTCATTTTTGTTGAAGGTTCGTTGGTTGCTTCCTCATGTCATGGAACTCCACTTCTATTTAAGTTTGTTGAATTTGATGTCAATTTCATGACGGTAGATTCTGTTCTAATACTACTACATTCACTTGCCACTGTCAATGGTTGGATATACATTAAAGGGATGGTGATACTTACTTCCATCCAACCCAAAATAAGTGTCCCTGATTTAGTACAATGTTAATATACAACATTTACTCACAATTCTTCTCGTACATTAATTTGACCACTCTAGCTTGTTAAATACTCTCTCAACTCTAATGGCGTACACTATATGAGACGCCATGTTTTTTAATACTGGAAGCAGTAATCTAAATAACACAATATTAGATCATACTCCCTCTTTAAACAAATATAAGATCGCTTAAATCACTACTCTAGTGATATAAATGATATTATATTTATTTACAAAGGGAGTATATAATAACTATATTTGATAGCGATCCGCCAACTAGTCGCTCGCGGTTGAGGCCTCTTTCTATTTGTAACCTTTCGATATTAATGATGGCAGCAGTTTGCCACACAAGCATAGGTTGTGCACATATGCCGCCCGCATAGCTTGGTGCTTCTGAAAAGTGAAGTTTTCTAGGGGGTGTACCAAAGCAAAGTTCTGCTCCTTAATAGTTAGGACGCCACTGGCTCACAAGCTTTTGCAAGCCGAGAAATAACCTCGAAATGGAGCCTACATGCACTTCAAGCTGCCAGAGAACAAGCTCACCAGTAGTAGGATTCTAGCACACATTGTTGGCACATCGTTAATGGAAAGTGTTAAAAGTGTAGGACCATAGTTGTAACGTGACATTGTAACGTGATTGTATTTGAGTTCAGGCGTAGGTTGTTGGCTAGGATAATCTCTATCTCATGTATAGCTTAGAGTAGAGGACAAGTTAACAACCAACTAACCACCTGCGCCTTATCATGTAATTGCTCTGCCTATATTAACACGAAGGCGTCCCTGCCAGGAGGCAACACGCTTAACCCTAGATTTTGCATGGTCATCAGAGCACTTCTCGAGATCATCCATGGCGACACCTTCAAACTCCTTACCATCCTCTCCGTTTGTGCACGCCGTCTTCGAGAAGCTCAGCAAGAACAACCAAGCCCTATGGCGGGCGACGGTCCTGTCGGCAATCAGAGGTGCCCGCATGGAGAAGTACCTCGACGTCGATCACCAGGTGCCACCCATGCACCTTGAAGAAGCCACATCCGATGGCAAAAGCAAGACAAAGAAGCCCAACCCGGATTTCCAGACCTGGTACGCTCAAGATCAGCAAGTCTTTTCTTACCTTCTGACAACTCTGCCCTGTGAGATGGCCGTCCAGGTCGCTACTTGTCACACATCGGCGGGGCTCTGGAACACGATTGCAGAGATGCTTGCATCTCACACTCGTGCCCAGACTGTCAACGTGCGCATCACCCTCGCCAATCTGCAGAAGGGGAACTCCTCCATCACCGACTACGTCGGGAAAGTCAAGTCTCTATGTGATGAACTCATCACAGCAGGGAAGAAGATCGACGACGACGACATCGTCTCTCACATCCTCACTGGCCTGGCCGAGGAGTTTGATCCGGTGGTCTCTGCTATGTGCTCCAGAGTGGAGCCGATCACCGTGCCCGAGTTGTTCTCTCAGCTCATCAGCTTCGAGACAAGGATGAAGCTTCGCGGCGGAGTGTCGCAGTCCTCCGCTAACGCTGCCACCAAAGGCCGCGGGCGCGGTGGTGACCGTGGCCGTGGCCGCGGCGGAAACGGCAACAACGGTGGTGACCGTGGTCGCCCCTACATCAAGCCTGGCGGCCGCGGTGGACAAGGAGGAGGCGGCCACTACAACAACAACGATGGCGGGGGAAACTACAACAACAATGCCCCTGCACCGAGGATCCAGTGCCAGATTTGTGGCAAATTGGGCCATCCAGCGTGGAAGTGCTGGAAGCGCTATGATGAAGCCTACCAAGGAGGAGAAGAGAGGACGGCGAACCTGGCAGCACCTCAGTATGGGGTGGGCACAAACTGGTACCTTGACAGCGGCGCCACCGATCACATCACAGGAGACCTTGAGAAGCTGACTGTCCGCGACCGCTACACTGGGAACGAGCAAATCCACACTGCTGGCGGGTCAGGTATGGCTATAGAACATATTGGTCACTCAGCTATTCATACCCCTGATCGTGATCTTTACCTAAATAATATTCTTCATGTTCCAGAAGCTAGCAAGAGCCTAATCTCTGCTAGTCGTCTTGCTCTTGACAATGATACACTCTGTGAAATTCACCCTCACTCTTTTCTTGTTAAGGAACGGGGAACGAGGAAGGTTCTTCTTCGAGGCAGGGGTAGATGTGGTCTATACCCCATCAAGCACAAGGGATCCAACGTCAAGAAGCAGATGCTCAGTGCCACCAAGATATCTTCGGATAGATGGCACCGACGTTTAGGTCACCCATCTCCTTTAGTTGTCAGGAGAATTCTTAGCCAAAATAAACTCCCTTGTGCTAGTTTTTCCAGTAGTGATTCTGTTTGTGACGCCTGTCAACAGGGAAAAAGTCACCAGTTACCTTATCCAAAATCAATATGTGAATCCAAGTTTCCTTTAGAACTTATTTTCTCTGATGTTTGGGGACCTGCTGTTGAAACAGTAGGCAGAAAGAAATACTATGTGAGTTTTATCGATGACTTTAGCAAGTTCACATGGATATATTTGATCAAACACAAGTCTGAAGTTTTTCAAAAATTTCATGACTTTCAGCACCTTGTTGAACGACAGTTTAATCGCAAAATTCTTGCTCTTCAGACAGATTGGGGAGGGGAGTATGAAAAACTCAGCTCCTTCTTCACCAAAATAGGAATATCTCATCATGTATCTTGTCCCCATGCGCATCAACAGAACGGGTCAGCAGAGAGAAAACATCGACATATAGTCGAAGTGGGCTTGTCTCTTCTTGCCCAAGCCTCTATGCCCTTAAAATTTTGGGATGAGGCGTTTATTGCTGCTACCTATTTGATCAATCGCCTCCCCAGCAAAGTTATCAAGTTTAAAACCCCTTTTGAGCGATTGTTCCATGAAAACCCCAATTATTCTGCACTTAGGATTTTTGGGTGTGCTTGTTGGCCCAACCTCCGACCCTATAACAGGCACAAACTTCAGTTTCGTTCCAAACAATGCACCTTTCTTGGATATAGCAATCTTCACAAAGGTTTTAAATGCCTTGATATTTCAACAGGACGAGTGTATATCTCCAGGGATGTCATCTTCGATGAAAATGTATTTCCCTTCGCTACACTTCACCCAAATGCCGGTGCACGGCTTCGGGCAGAAATTCTTCTTTTGAGTCCAGAGTTACTAAACCCAACCGATCATGGGGATGAATATTATGCTGATGATCATTTGTTATATAGCCCTACTTCTGACGGAGATAGCAGTGCAAAAAACTGCACTCCAAATGCTTGTGATTTTATGCAACAGCAGCAGGAAACACCTGGCGGCGAACACGAGGCAGATTCGCCTGGCGCGCCGATTCTGGAGCTGACGCGGGAACAGATCCCCAGGCGGATCCGCTGACACCCCAGGCAGATCCTCCGACGCCGCCCCCACCAGAATCCGGGGCCATCCACTCCCCAGGTGACGCCTGGCACGGGTCTCCAGGCCGGTCGGGTGGGCCGGCCTCTTCTCTGTCTCCGTGCCCGAGTCGTCACGAGGTGGGTGGGCCTGAACCTGGTCACCTGTCCCCTGCTGCGCGGCGCAATGATGGCGGGCGCGACCGCGCGCTGGCCCGTGGTCATGTGGCGCCCGCTGACTCGTCAAGGCGGGATTCTCCTGCTGCCCCAGCACGCGATCCAACATCGTCCGACCGAGCGACAGACGAGGTTGGTTCTGCTGTGGCGGGATCGGTATCTTCTGCGGTTGCCGCACCTGTACGCTCCAACACACCTCCTCGGATGACTACACGAGCACAACGAGGTATTTCAAAACCCACAGTTTACAAAGATAGGACACTCAGGTATAATAAGCACTTCAAATTTGCAAATTTTGCTTCTACTGGTGAGCCCCAAAACTTGACCGAAGCTCTAGGAAATGATAATTGGAGAAATGCCATGAATATAGAGTATCATGCACTTATGAAAAACCAAACTTGGCGTTTGGTTCCTCCTAAGTGAGAGAGGAATATTATTGATTGTAAATGGGTGTATAAAATTAAAAAGAGACCTGATGGCACAATAGATAGATATAAGGCTAGACTAGTAGCTAAGGGCTTCAAACAACGCTATGGTATTGACTATGAGGATACTTTTAGTCCCGTAGTTAAAGCTGCTACTATTAGACTTGTTCTATCTATTGCTGTCTCCAGGGGATGGAGTCTTCGCCAATTGGATGTTCAGAATGTGTTCTTACATGGCGTTCTCGAGGAGGAGGTCTATATGAGACAACCACCTGGGTTTGAAAATGGTTCAAAGCCACATCATGTGTGCAAGTTGGACAAGGCCTTGTATGGTCTAAAGCAGGCACCTAGAGCCTGGTATTCAAGATTAAGTGCAAAGCCTCAGCAACTTGGTTTCAAGCCTTCAAGGGGTGACACTTCTCTTTTCTTCTTCAAGAAAGGGAAGGTGATGATATTTATGTTAATTTATGTTGATGACACAATTGTTGCCAGCTCTTCACAGGAAGCTACCGCAACATTGTTATCAAATTTGAAAAATGAGTTTGCTCTTAAAGTCCTAGGAGAGTTACACTACTTCCTAGGTATTGAGGTAAAAAAGTTGCATGATGGTATTATGTTAACTCGGGAAAAATATGCCAAAGATGTAATCAGACGTGTAGGAATGAAGGATTGCAAACCTCCAGCACACCTATGGCTATCACTGATAAGTTGTCATTATATGAAGGAGAATTACTAAGCCCAGAAGAAGGAACTAAGTACAGAAGTGTAGTTGGTGCTCTCCAGTACTTGACACTAACAAGACCTGATATATCCTTTGCTGTTAATAAAGTTTGTCAATTCTTACATGCTCCTACCTTTGTACATTGGACAGCTGTAAAAAGGATATTGAGGTATCTTGAAGGGAGTGCCAACATTGGGCTGAAATTGTGTAAATCTTCTTCAACCACAGTAAGTGTGTTTTCTGATGCAGACTGGGCTGGATGCCCTGATGATAGAAGATCTACAGGGGGATTTGCAGTCTTTCTTCGGTCGAATCTGATATCCTGGAGTGCTAAGAAGCATGGTACAGTGTCACGCTCAAGCACTGAGGCAGAATATAAATCTTTGGCAAATGCAGCAGCTGAGGTAATGTGGATTGAAACTTTACTTGATGAACTTGGCATTGGAAGAACAAGTGTGTCGTGCTTATGGTGTGACAATCTTGGAGCAACGTATTTGTCTGCAAATCCAGTGTTTCATGCACGAACAAAGCACATAGAGATTGATTACCATTTTGTACGAGAAAGGGTTGCACAAAAGTTGCTGGATATTCAGTTCATCCCAACAGGAGATCAAGTTGCAGATGGGTTCACAAAACCGTTACAAGTCAAGCAACTACAGGCCTTCAAGCACAATCTGAACCTTGATACGTTAAGATTGAGGTAGGATGTTAAAAGTGTAGGACCATAGTTGTAATGTGACATTGTAACGTGATTGTATTTGAGTTGAGGCGTAGGTTGTTGGCTAGGATAATCTCTATCTCATGTATAGCTTGGAGTAGAGGACAAGTTAACAACCAACTAACCACCCGCGCCTTATCATGTACTTGCTCTGCCTATATTAACACGAAGGCGTCCCTGCCAGGAGGCAACACGCTTAACCCTAGATTTTACAGAAAGACGATGTGCTGGCGATGTGCAGTGGAATCTCACCCCTCTGATCTTGTTATGGCTCAAAGACAGATCGATAAGGTCGGGAAAGGCAGCGAGACAAACAGATATATCACCAGAAAGGTTATCAGTGACTCATTACTCAGCAGGCACTAGTGGAAAAAGGGCCTAATGTGAAGCACATTAGTCCCGGTTTGCAACTAAACCGGTACTAATGTGACCATTAGTGCCGGTTCCAACGGCTAGGCGATCGGCGTTCATTAGTACCGGTTCATGCCACGAACCAGTACTAAATAGTTAGTGGTTGGCTGTTGTCAGGCTGGGGCCTGACCAATCCATTTAGTATCGGTTCTCGGTATGAAACGGTACTAAAGAGGTTGTGATAGGCTGTTTTTAGTCCCACCTCGCTCCCCTAACAGGGTTTTTATCACCTTAAATATATTACTTCTCAAACTATCACAAGAACTTGGTCTTCATTGAACTCTATGTGTAAAATTTGTGGCTGCAATATGAGTCTTTACCGGTTTCTAAACCGTTGAGGACTCATATTGACAATTCAGATTGTACACAAAAAGATCTTTGATGATCAATGTAGTTTTAATGTATATTTTTACATGTTTACACCGTCACTCTCTCCTCTCTCCACTCACACTGACCCGGTCTCCCCCGTCAACCCCCCTGCACCGGTCCTCCCCCGCCGGCCGCCCCTCACTCTCTCCTGACTTAGCATGTGCAAAATGAACTCTGAAAAGGTTAAAACTTAGCCCTAAAATTGAAAAGCACTACAAATGAACTCTCAAAAGGTTGAAACTTGACATGGTATCATCACTTCACCCGCATAGCATGTGCAAAAAAGTAGAGAGGGTCACGGCAAAAACTGGATGCACTTCGTGTACAAACTGGACAATCTCTTTCGAAGTATCAGGGTTTCGGATGAAAACTCATCTGTTACATAGGTAATTCAAAATTTTAATAACTTATTACAACTCCAAACTTTGTTTGCGTTCAGCATGCATCATTCAAAGCCATCTCATCAACTTTCAACCCTTTCTGACATAATTTGCTATTTTAATGCATTTACCGATTTGTTTTGAACTAAATGGCCCTGAAATTGAAAAGCACTACAAATAAACTCTGAAAAGGTTGAAACTTGTCATGGTGTCATCATTTCACCCGCATAGCATGTGCAAAAAAGTAGAGAGGGTCACGGCAAAAACTGGATGCACTTCGTGTACAAACTGGACAATCTCTTTCGAATTATCAAGGTTTCGGACGAAAACTCATCTGTTACACCGGCAATTCAAAAATTTAATAACTTATTACAACTCCAGACTTTTTTTGCGTTCAGCATGCACCATTCAAAGCCACGTCATCAACTTTTAACCCTTTCTGACATAATTTGCTATTTTTAATGCATTTACTGATTTGTTTTAAGCTAAATGGCCCTGAAATTGAAAAGCACTACAAAAAAAACTCTGAAAAGGTTGAAACTTGGCATGGTGTCATCATTTCACCCGCATAGCATGTGCCAAAAAGTTGAGAGGGTCACGGCAAAAACTGGATGCACTTCGTGTACAAACTGGACAATCTCTTTCGAAGTATGAGGGTTTCGGACGAAAACTCATCTGTTACACCGGCAATTCAAAATTTTAATAACTTATTACAACTCCGGGCTTTTTTTGCGTTCAACATGCACCATTCAAAGCCACGTCATCAACTTTCGACCCTTTCTGACATAATTTGCTATTTTTAATGCATTTACTGATTTGTTTTGAGCTAAATAGCCCTGAAATTGAAAAGCACTACAAATGAATTCTGAAAAGGTTGAAACTTGGCATGGTGTCATTATTTCACCCGCATAGCATGTGCAAAAAAGTAGAGAGGGTTGCAGCAAAAACTGGATGCACTTCGTGTACAAACTGGACAATCTCTTTCGAAGATCAGCGTTTCGGACGAAAACTCATCTGTTACACCGGTAATTTAAAATTTTAATAACTTATTACAACTCCTGACGTATTACCAATTTGAATATAATGATAAAACACACTAATATTAAACATAAGAAAAAATAATCACTGAAAAACTATTTTTAAAGTTATGTTACTCACAAACTAGTGATTCACAAAAATTTCAAATAATTCAAATTTAAACTATTTAAAATATTCACAAAGAAACTCTAAATACAGCAAAAAAATTACTCAAAAATAAATAAAAGAAAATATATAAAGCAGAAAAGAAAAAAATATAAAAAAATATTTCGGCGCTACCCAGTGGGCCTGCTCGGCCTTGGGCGTGGATATGCAGGCCCAGCAGGCTCACAGGGCAGCGCGACAAAGTTAGGCCCAAAAGCCTGCTTTAGAGAGGAGCTCGAAGGAGCAGCCGCGCTGGGTTTATAAACCAGTGTGGCTGCCCTTTGCTCGGCGAGGTGGGACTAAACTTTGTGCGCTGCTGCACGCGAGCGCACGCTCTTTAGTACCGGTTCGTGGCTTCAACCGGTACTAAAGGGAGGTTCTTTAGTACCGGGTGGAGCCATGACCCATTACTAAAGAGGGTGCGTTTCCCGCCGCTCGGGCTGCCAAATTTGACCTTTAGTACCGGTTGGTGGCTCCAACCGATACTAAAGGCCTCTCCTATATAAGCAGCACTTACGAAAATTTTCAGTTTGTTTCTGTTCGTCTTCGTCACGCGCGTCCCTGTGCCGCCCGCGTCACCGTCGTCGCTGCCCCCGTCATCGCCGCCCTAGCCCGTCGCCATCGTCACCGGCTGATAACACACAAGTATAGGGGATCGCAACAATTTTCGAGGGTAGAGTATTCAACCCAAATTTATTGATTCGACACAAGGGGAGCCAAAGAATATTCTCAAGTATTAGAAATTGAGTTGTCAATTCAACCACACCTGGAAACTTAATAGCTGCAGCAAAGTGTTTAGTAGCAAAGTAATATGATAGTAGTGGTAACGGTAGCAAAAGGTAATGATAGCAAAAGTAATGTTTTTGGTATTTTGTATGTAACAATAGCAACGGAAAAGTAAATAAGCGAAGAACAGTCTATGGAAAGCTCGTAGGAAATGGATCGGTGATAGAGAATTATGCCGGATGTGGTTCATCATGTAATAGTCATAACCTAGGGTGACACAGAACTAGCTCCAACTCATCAATGTAATGTAGGCATGTATTCCGAATACGGTCATACATGCTTGTGGAAAAGAACTTGCATGACATCTTTTGTCCTACCCTCCCATGGCAGCGGGGTCCTAGCGGAAACTAAGGGATATTAAGGCCTCCTTTTAATAGACTACTGGACCAAAGCATTAACACATAGTGAATACATGAACTCCTCAAACTACGGTCATCACCGGTAAGTATCCCGATTATTGTCACTTCGGGGTTAATGGATCATAACACATAATAGGTGACTATAGACTTGCAAGATAGGATCAAGAACACTCATATATTGATGAAAACATAATAGGTTCAGATCTGAAATCATGGCACTCGGGCCCTAGTGACAAACATTAAGCATAGCAAAGTCATAGCAACATCAATCTCAGAACATAGTGGATACTAGGGATCAAACCCTAACAAAACTAACTCGATTGCATGATAAATATCATCCAACCCATCACCGTCCAGCAAGCCTATGATGGAATTACTCACACACGACGGTGAGCATCATGAAATTGGTGATGGAGGAAGGTTGATGATGACAATGGCGACGGATTCCCCTCTTCGGAGCCCCGAACGGACTCCAGATCAGCCCTCCCGAGAGGTTTTAGGGCTTGGCGGCGGCTCCGTATCGTATAACGTGATGAATCCTTCTCTCTGATTTTTTTCCTCTCTGAAACCAAATATATAGAGTTGGAGTTGAGGTCGGAGGAGCTCCAAGGGGCCCATGAGGTAGGGGGCACGCCCCCACCCTCGTGGCTAGGGTGTGGGCCCCTGGTCTTCATCTTTTGCAAGGATTTTTTTATTATTTCCGAAAAGATGTTCCGTGAAGTTTCAGGTCATTCCGAGAATTTTTGTTTCTGCACATAAATAACACCATGGCAATTCTGCTGAAAACAGCGTCAGTCTGGGTTAGTTCCATTCAAATCATGCAAGTTAGAGTCCAAAACAAGGGCAAAAATGTTTGGAAAAGTAGATACGACGGAGACATATTAACTCCCCCAAGCTTAAACCTTTGCTTGTCCTCAAGCAATTCAGTTGACAAACTGAAAGTGATAAAGAAAAACTTTTATAAACTCTGTTTTCTCTTGTTGTTGTAAATATGTAAAGCCAGCATTCAAGTTTTCAGCAAAGATTATGAACTAACCATATTCATGATAACACATAGGTCTCATGTTTACTCATATAAATGGCATAATCAACTAGCGAGCAATAATAATAAATCTCAGACGACAACACTTTCTCAAAACAATCATAATATGATATAACAAGATGGTATCTCACTAGCCCTTTCTGAGACCGCAAAACATAAATGCAGAGCACCTTTAAAGATCAAGGACTGACTAGACATTGTAATTCATGGTAAAAGAGATCCAGTCAAGCCATACTCAATGTAAACTAACAGTAATGAATGCAAATGACAGCGGTGCTCTCCAACTGGTGCTTTTTAATAAGAGGATGATGACTCAACATGAAAGTAAATAGATAGCTCCTTCGTGGAGGGAGGCAGGGATTTTTAGAGGTGCCAGAGCTCGGTTTTGAAATGGAGGTGAATAATATTTTGAGCGTTATACTTTCATTGTCAACATAACAATCAAGAGATGGCGATATCTTCCATGCTACACACATTATAGGCGGTTCCCAAACAGAATGGTAAAGTTTATACTCCCCCTTCCACCAACAAGCATCAATCCATGGCTTGCTCGAAACAACAAGTTCCTCCAACTAACAAGAGTCCCAGGGAGAGTTTTGTTTGCAATTATTTTGATTTAGTTTGCATAAAGCATGGGACTGGGCATCCCGGTGACCAGCCATTTTTCTCGTGAGTGAGGAGCGGAGTCCACTCCTCTTGAGAATAACCCGCCTAACATGGAAGATACGCACATCCCTAGTTGATATATGAGCTATTCGAGCATACAAAACAGGATATTTATTTGAAGGTTTAGAGTTTGGCACATACAAATTTACTTGGAACATTTGGTAGATACCGTATATAGGTTGGTATGGTGGACTCATATGAAATAACTTTGGGGTTCGTGGGATTGGATGCACAAGAAGTATTCCCGCTTAGTACAGGTGAAGGCTAGAAAAAGACTGGGAAGCGACCAGCTAGAGAGCGACAACAGTCATGAACATGCAATAAAAATAATCAACACCGAATGCAAGCATGAGTAGGATATAATCCACCATGAACATAAATATCGTGAAGGCTATGTTGATTTTGTTTCAACTACATGCGTGAACATGTGCCAAGTCAAGTCACTTAAATCATTCAGAGGAGGATACCACCCTATCATACCACATCACAACCAATTTAATAGCATGTTGGCACGCAAGGTAAACCATTATAGACTCCTAGCTAATCAAGCATGGCACAAGAAACTATGATCTCTAGTTGTCATTGCAAACATGTTTATTCATAATAGGCTGAATCAGGAACAATGAACTAATCATATTTACAAAAACAAGAGAGGTTGAGTTCATACCAGATTTTCTCATCTCAGTTAGTCCATCATATAATCATCATTATTGCCTTTCACTTGCACGACCGAACGATGTGGATAATAATAATAATAGTGCATGTGCATTGGACTAAGCTGGAATCTGCAAGCATTCAATAAATAGGAGAAGACAAGGCAATATGGGCTCTTTTGTCAGATCAACAATAATGCATATAAGAGCCACTTCAACAATTTAATCATGGTCTTCTCCTATCGACCCCAAAGAAAATAAATAAAATTATTTACACGGGAAAGCTCCCAACAAGAAAAAGAAGAACAGGAAATCTTTTTGGATTTTCTTTTTAATTACTACTACAAGTATGGAAATTAAAACTAGCTAAAAGCTACAACTAATTTTTTGGTTTTTCTTAAGGTTTATTAAACACACAAGAAAAAAGCATAAAAAGGAAAGTAAACTAGCATGGATGATACAATGAAAAAGTATAAGCACCGACATCTAGCAATGAGTGTGTGAACATGAATGTAATGTCGGTGAGAAATGTGTACTCCCCCAAGCTTAGGCTTTTGGCCTAAGTTGGTCTATGGCCACGGCTGGCCTGGCGGATATCCATAATAATAGTTGGGGTCGTACTACGATGCAGCGGCTATCGCCTCCTGAGCTGCAACATGGCGATGAGCGGCCTCCGCCCTCCTCTCGTACTCATCTGCCTCCTCTCTGATAATAACATATATTCCTTTTGCCTGATAATCAAAGAAGACAGGAGCAGGGAGAGTAATACGGGCAGCACGGCATCTGTCAAATATTAAGCGATACTGGAGAGGTGATTCATTCCTCTCGACAAATTGGTAGTGAACCATAGCATCAAAGTCTAGGTAAGCAGGAGGTAATTTAATATCATCATTACGTATAGTTACACCAAGAAAATCAGCTAAGCGGGTTGCATAAATTCCACCAAAGAAATCTCCATTAAATCTATTAAAATGCAACCTACGTGCAACAGTGGCTCCCAAATTATAAGATTTGTCTCCTAACACAACACTCCTAAGAATACTGAGGTCATGGACACACATGTGACATGCCTCATCTTTACCATTAATGCATCTACCTATGAAGAGAGCAAAATAATGTATAGCAGGAAAGTGAATGCTCCCTATGGTAGCTTGTGTTATATCTCTAGATTCCCCCATAGTTATACTAGCAAGAAAATCATTAAATTCAGATTTGCGAGGATCCCTGATACTACCCCATTGTGGAAGTTTACAAGCAGTGGTAAAATCCTCTAAGTCCATAGTGTAAGAATTTTCATAAAGATCAAACAGGACAGTTGGAGAATTACGTGAAGATGAAAATTCAAACCTCCTCACAAAGGAACTAGTGAGATAGTGGTACTGACGGCATTTTTCTTCCTCGAAGCTCACAAGATCAGCGTTACGCAAATATGCGTTAAATTCTTCCTTAATCCCCGCTCGATCCATAAAGTTTTCCGAAGGCCATTCACAAGGACGCACTGGAGCGTCTCTTGGTGGCTCTTCATCAGCATCACGCATTGCAAGCCTGGGCGCTTGTTTCCTTGAAGAGCCACCTTGGTACATTTTCCTAAACATATTTCTTCCTCTGGAAAATTTCCGAAATTTTTAGTAACTTCAAAATAAAAGTGAACAAAGCTCAATAGTATTGATAGCAACTACTCCTACAAGTGCCTAGAGCCTATATCATGCATCGAAACTACTTGGAACCATATAAATTTGACATGCAAGCTCAAGAACATGGTCACCTAGGCAGCATAAATTTGCAATGAATAAAGCACTAGAACAAAAACTAATTGGACCAATGGAGGAGTCACATACCAAGGAACAATCCCCACAAGCAGTTTGGTGAGAGGTGCTTTGAGCAAGGAGATCGAAAATGGCAGCAAAATGAGCTTGGACTCGGGTATGAATTGGATATTCGTGTTTGTGGGAGGAAGAAGTGTGTGGGTGCAGGAATAAGTGGAGGAGGTCCACCGTGGCCCCACGAGGCAGGGGGCGCGCCCTCCACCCTCGAGGCCAGGTGGATGACCCCCCCTATTGTGTTCTCAGTGCCAAATATTCTCAAATATTCTAGAAAAAATCATATTTAAATTTCAGGGCATTTGGAGAACTTTTATTTTCGTGGTATTTTTATATTGCACGGATAATCAGATACCAGATAGAAAAATACTTATTTTTGTTTTATTTAATATAAATAACAGAAAGTAAAAGGAGGGTACAGAGAGTTGTGCCTTCTAGTTTCATCCATCTCATGATCATCAAAAGGAATCCACTAACAAGGTTGATCAAGTCTTGTTAACGAACTCATTCCGAATAACATGGAACCGGAGAAATTTCGAATAACACTATGTTACCTCAACGGAGATATGCACATCCCCAATAATAAGAATATCATATTTCTTCTTGACAGTAGGAAGAGGAAATTCGAAACCTCCAAATATAATCGATGAAAATTTTCCAATAGAGTTGATACTATGAACTTAAGGTTGTTTCCTTGGAAAGTGTACTGTATGCTCATTACCATTAACATGAAAAGTGGCATTGCCTTTAGTGCAATCAATAACAGCCCCTGCAGTATTCAAAAAGGGTATTCCAAGAATAATAGACATACTATCATCCTCGGGAATATCAAGAATAACAAAGTCCGTTAAAATAGTAATGTTTGCAACTACAACAGGCACATCCTCACAAATACCAACAGGTATAGGAGTTAATTTATCAGCCATTTGCAAAGATATTCCAGTAGGTGTCAACTTATTCAAATCTAGTCTACGATATAACGAGAGAGGAATAACACTAACACCGGCTCCAAGATCACATAAAGTAGTTTTAACATAGTTTCTTTTAATGGAGCATGGTATAGTGGGTACTCCTGGATCTCCAAGTTTCTTTGCTATTCCACCCTTAAAAGTATAATTAGCAAGCATGGTGGAAATTTCAGCTTCCGGTATCTTTCTTTTATTAGTAACAATTTCTTTCATATACTTAGCATAAGGATTCATTTAAAGCATATCAGTTAATCGCATACGCAAAAAGATAGGTCTAATCATTTCAGCAAAGCGGTCAAAATCCTCATCATCCTTTTTCTTGGATGGTTTGGAAGGAAAAGGCATGGTTTTCTGAACCCATGGTTCTCTTTCTTTACCATGTTTCCTAGCAACAAAGTCTTTCTTATCATAACATTGATTCTTTGATTATGGGTTATCAAGATCAACAGCAGGTTCAATTTCTATATCATTATCATTACTACGTTGAGCATCATCATGAACATTATCATTAACATTATCACTAGTTTCAGGTTCATTACCAGATTGTGTTTCAGCATCAGAAATAGAAATATCATTTGGATTCTCAGGTGTTTCAGTAATAGGTTCACTAGAAGCATGCAAAGTCCTATCATTTTTCTTTTTCTTCCTTTTAGAAGTCCTAGGTGCATCTATATTATTTCTCTGAGAATCTTGCTCAATTCTCTTAGGGTGGCCTTCAGGATACAGAGGTTCCTGAGTCATTCTACCACCTCTAGTCATAACTCTAACATCATTATCATTATTCTTACTATTCAATTCATTGAGCAGATCATTTTAAGCTTTAAGTACTTGTTCTACTTGAGTAGTAACCATAGAAGCATGTTTACTAATAAGTTTAAGTTCACCTTTGACATTAGCCATATAATCACCCAAGTGTTCAAGCATACCAGCACTACATTTTAATTCTATACCAAATTAGGCATTGAAGTCTTCTTTCTTAGCCATAAATTTATCAAACTCATCTAAGCATGGGCTAGCAAATTTAGTAAACGAAATTTCAGCTTTATCATATCTATAGAGAGAATTTACCTTTACTACCTGTGTCGGGTTATCAAGACCATGTATTTCTTCAATAGGAGATGGATTAAGATCATATGTTTCTTCAACAGGCGGTAAATTAAGACCATGTATTTCTTCAATAGGAGGTAAATTCTTAACATCTTCACCTTTAATACCTTTTTCTTTCATAGATTTCTTTGCCTCTTGCATATCTTCAGGACTGAGAAATAGGATACCCCTCTTCTTCGGCGTTGGTTTAGGAATAGGCTCAGGAGCTGGCTCAGGAAGTTTCCAATTATTTTCATTTATCAACATATTATTCAATAGAATTTCAGCTTCATCTGGTGTTCTTTCCCTGAAAACAGAACAACACAACTATCCAGGTAATCTCTGGAAGCATCGGTTAGTCCATTATAAAAGATATCAAGTATTTCATTTTTCGTAAGAGGATGATCAGGCAAAGCATTAAGTAATTGGAGAAGCCTTGCCCAAGCTTGTGGGGGACTCTCTTCTTCAATTTACACAAAATTATATATCCCTTAAAGTAGCTTATTTCTTATGAGCAGGAAAATATTTAGCAGAGAAGTAATAAATCATATCCTGGGGACTACGCACACAACCAGGATCAAGAGAATTAAACCATATCTTAGCATCACCCTTTAATGAGAAAGGAAATATTTTAAGGATATAAAATTAGCGAGTTCTCTCGTCATTAGTGAACAGGGTGGCTATATCATTTAATTTAGTAAGATGTGCCACAACAGTTTCAGATTCATAGCCATGAAAAGGATCAGATTCAACCAAAGTAATTATATCAGGATCAACAGAGAATTCATAATCCTTATGAGTAACAAACATAGGTGAAGTAGCAAAAGCAGGGTCAGCTTTCATTCTAGCATTAAGAGATTGTTGCTTCCATTTAGCTAATAGCCTCTTGAGCTCGTATCTATCTTTGCAAGCTAAAATAGCTAGAGCAGCTTCTTTTTCAAAAACATAACCCTCAGGAATAAAAGGTGATTCATTTTCATTAGGGGGAGAGTCTTCATCATCACTTTCATCAATATTATCAGTTTCAATAATTTCATTCTCTCTAACCCTAGCAAGTTGTTCATCAAGAAATTCACCAAGTGGCATAGTAGTATCAATCATAGAAGTAGTTTCATCATAAGTATCACGCATAGCAGAAGTGGCATCATCAATAGCATGCGACATATCATAACGAATAGAAGAAGCAGGTTTAGGTGTCGCAAGCTTACTCAAAACAGAAGGCGAATCAAGTGCAGAGCTAGATGGCAGTTCCTTACCTCCCCTCGTAGTTGAGGGATAAATCTTGGTTTTTGGACCTCTCAAGTTATTCATAATGATAAGCAGATATAAATCCCAAGTGACTCAAAGAATAGAGCTCTGCTCCCCGGCAACGGCGACAGAAAATAGTCTTGATAACCCACAAGTATAGGGGATCGCAACAGCTTTCGAGGGTAGAGTATTCAACCCAAATTTATTGATTCGACACAAGGGGAGCCAAAGAATATTCTCAAGTATTAGCAGTTGAGTTGTCAATTCAATCACACCTAGAAACTTAATATCCGCAGCAAAGTGTTTAGTAGCAAAGTAATATGATAGTAGTGGTAACGGTAGCAAAAGGTAATGATAGCAAAAGTAATGTTTTTGGTATTTTTTAGTGGTTGTAACAATAGCAACGGAAAAGTAAATAAGCAAAGAACAATATATGGAAAGCTCGTAGGCAATGGATCGGTGATAAAGAATTATGCCGGATGTGGTTCATCATGTAACAGTCGTAACCTAGGGTGACACAGAACTAGCTCCAATTCATCAATGTAATGTAGGCATGTATTCCGAATATAGTCATACGTGCTTATGGAAAAGAACTTGCATGACATCTTTTGTCCTACCCTCCCGTGGCAGCGGGGTCCTAGCGGAAACTAAGGGATATTAAGGCCTCCTTTTAATAGAGTACCGGACCAAAGCATTAACACATAGTGAATACATGAACTCCTCAAACTACGGTCATCACCGGTAAGTATCCCGATTATTGTCACTTCGGGGTTAACGGATCATAACACATAATAGGTGACTATAGACTTGCAAGATAGGATCAAGAACACTCATATATTGATGAAAACATAATAGGTTCAGATCTGAAATCATGGCACTCGGGCCCTAGTGACAAGCATTAAGCATAGCAAAGTCATAGCAACATCAATCTACGAACATAGTGGATACTAGGGATCAAACCCTAACAAAACTAACTCGATTACATGATAAATCTCATCCAACCCATCACCGTCCAGCAAGCCTACGATGGAATTACTCACACACGGTGGTGAGCATCATGAAATTGGTGATGGAGGAAGGTTGATGATGATGATGGCGACGGATTCCCCTCTCGGAGCCCCGAACGGACTCCCGATCAGCCCTCCCGAGAGGTTTTAGGGCTTGGCGGCGGCTCCTTATCGTATAACGTGATGAATCCTTCTCTCTGATTTTTTCCTCTCCGAAACCAAATATTAGAGTTGGAGTTGAGATCGGAGGAGCTCCAGGGGGGCCACGAGGTAGGGGGCGCGCCCTAGGGGGGCAGGCGCGCACCCACCCTCGTGGCTAGGGTGTGCCCCCCCTGGTCTTCATGGTTTGCAAGGATTTTTTATTATTTCCGAAAAGATGTTCCGTGAAGTTTCAGGTCATGCCGAGAAATTTTGTTTCTGCACATAAATAACACCATGGCAATTCTACTAAAAATAGCATCAGTCCGGGTTAGTTCCATTCAAATCATGCAAGTTAGAGTCCAAAATAAGGGCAAAAGTGTTTGGAAAAGTAGATATGACGGAGACGTATGACCGCCCTCGTCATCACCGCCTCAGCCTGTCATGCCGTCATCGCCCGCCTGCAGCGAAGTACTAGGGGCAGCAATCAGAAGCGCAGCCCCCGATTAGGATACAGGTTCATCCGCATGCTCCAATATGATGAATCAGGAGAGCTATACATGTTCAATGCTATTTTACCTCAGAGAGAGCAGCAGGAGTGATTAGCTAGTTCATTCTCTTAGTACTTGTCCTCTCATGTCCGTGTTCTTCGTCCTGAACTTAATCTCAAAGAATGATTTTCTTTTGTGGTCTTATGAACGCTTATAATCTCATGACCATGTTGAACTCACTGATATCTTTGCTTCTGGTACAAGTGAATGTTTCTTCTTTAAGCTAGTGTTGGTGGTGATTAGATAGCGGTAATGACTATGACGATTAAATAGGTAATGACGACTATATATGATGATTTTCAGCTAGCTAGTATACTGTTGTTGGTGATGATATGATGCAAGAGTTTTTATATTAATATGATGATGATGAGTTATTATATCATTTATGAAAGAAACCGCAGATTTTCAACTGGATGCATGGATCCAGTCGAAACTAATCTGCGGTACTTTCACCTAATGATTTAACAATTCATTATAATGTAAAAACAATCTGTAAATTAAATTGAAAACACAAAATTAAAGGAAAAATCAAAATAAAATCAAAACCCCCCAAACATTTAGTACCGGTTGGTGTTATCAACCGGTACTAATGGTCTCTGTCGGTGTCAAAACCGGCGGATCTCGGGTAGGGGATCCCGAACTGTGCATCTAGGATCGATGGTAACAGGAGATCGGGAACATGATGTTTACCCAGGTTCGGGCCCTCTCTATGGAGGTAATACCCTACTTCCCACTTGATTGATCTTGATGAATGTGAGTATTACAAGAGTTGATCTACCACGAGATCGTAATGGCTAAACCCTAGAAGTCTAGCCTATGAATATGGTAATGAGTATATGTCCCTCTTTCCGGACTACCCCCTACGGTTTATATAGACACCGAGGGGATCTAGGGTTCACATGAAGTCAGTTACATAAGAAGGAATCTTCGGTCACCAAGCTTGCCTTCCACGCCAAGTAGAGTCCAATCCGGACATGGTGCAGTCTTCGGTCTTCATGTCTTTACAGCCCATCAGTCCAGCCCATAGATAACAGGTCGGACGCCCGAGGACCCCTTAGTCCAGGACTCCCTCAGTAGCCCCTGAACCTGACTTCAATGACGAGGAGTCCGGCACGCAGATTTATCTTCGGCATTGCAAGGCGGGCTCCCTCCTTCCGAACTCCAGAACAGTCTTCAGACGAAGTAAGTATATCCGGACCTGTGCATATAATGGCAGAGAATATAATAACTCACGAGCCCAACTTGTTGATAACTGTTCATGACATCATATCATGCCCGCCCGGTTGCTATTTCCAACCGTCAGCTAGCGAGCCGCCCCACGTCTCGGGGTGCGGTTTTGCTGGCACGTCTCGTCGGGGCAGAGATCGAGTCCCTGTATTTACGGGATTTTCATTAATGCAGGCGTGGGTAACCCAACCGTCACCCGGGTACAACTCCTTAGTGATAGGTAAGTTTAGAGACCCTGGGAGAGACGCCCAATATCCGGGGCCTTTTATAGAGAGCCTGCCTCTTCTTCTTCCTTGTGCTTTGCTCCTTCCTCAACTCCAGCCACCCCAAGTTCCAACTCTTGGGTTCCAATCACCACCAGCCTTAGTCATGTCCGGATCCAACCGTCAGGGCCGGTGGGTGGCCTCTTCTGTCACAGAGGAGGACATTGCGGAGCTTCGCGTAGTGAGGTACCTGACCTCGGAAATCTTTCATCGGATTTCGGCGCAAGGGCAAGTCATACCGACGCCCAGATCTGGCGAGAGGGTTGTATTTGTGTCTCACTTCCTTCACGGGCTAGGGTTTGCGCTCAACCCCTTCGTCCGGGGGCTCATATTTTACTATGGGATAGATTTTCACGATCTGACCCCGGACTCTATTCTCCTCATCTCAACATTTATCGTCATGTGTGAGGCCTTGCTCCGAACTCCTCCGCACTTCGGTTTGTGGCTCAAGACCTTTGATGTGAGGCCGCAGGTGGCAGAGGAGATGCAGGCAGAGAGCGGAAGTGTCATAATAGGCAAACTGGCCGGCGCGGTTTGGCCCAAAGGATCTTTCACCAAATCTTCAGACCTGTGGCAGCAGGGGTGGTTTTATGTCAATGAGCCGCAGAGCTCCAAGTGGGTGATACGTCTCCAACGTATCTATAATTTTTGATTGCTCGATGCTATATTATCTACTGTTTTGGACATTATTGGCCTTTATTATCCACTTTTATATTATTTTTGGGACTAACCTATTAACCGGAGGCCCAACTTAGAATTGCTGTTTTTTGCCTGTTTTAGGGTTTCGAAGAAAAGGAATATCAAACAGAGTCCAAACGGAATGAAACCTTCGAGAACGTGATTTTCTCACCGAATACAACTCAGGAGACTTGGACCCTATGTCAAGCCAATCAACAGGAGGCCACGAG
>NC_041382.1:766185515-766313124 GCF_002162155.2 Triticum dicoccoides | reverse complement strand
GCGCCCTCCATGCTCGTGGGCCCCTTGTTGCTCCACCGACATACTTCTTCCTCCTATATATACCCATGTACTCCCAAACGATCAGATACGGAGCCAAAACCCTAATTCCACCACCATAATTTTCTGTATCCACGAGATCCCATCTTGGGGCCTGTTCCGGAGCTCCGCCAGAGGGGGCATCGATCACAGGGGGCTTCTACGTCAACACCATAACCTCTCCGATGAAGTGTGAGTAGCTTCAGACCTACGGGTCCATAGCTAGTAGCCAGATGGCTTCTTCTCTCTTTTTGGATCTCAATACAAAGTTCTCCCCCTCTCTTGTGGAGATCTATTCGATGTAATCTTCTTTTTGCGGTGTGTTTGTTGAGATCGATGAATTGTGGGTTTATGATCAAGTCTATCTATGAATAATATTTGAATCTTCTCTGAATTCTTTTATGTATGATTGGTTATCTTTGCAACTCTCTTCGAATTATCAGTTTGGTTTCGCCTACTAGATTGATCTTTCTTGCAATGGGAGAAGTGCTTAGCTTTGGGTTCAATCTTGTGGTGTCCTTTCCCGGTGACAGTAAGGGCAGCAAGGTGCGTATTGTATTGTTGCCATCGAGGATAACAAGATGAGGTTTTCTTCATATTGCATGAGTCTATCCCTCTACATCATGTCATCTTGCTTAAGGCGTTACTCTGTTTTAACTTAATACTCTAGATGCATGCTGGATAGTGGTCGATGAGTGGAGTAATAGTAGTAGATGCAGGCAGGAGTCGGTCTACTTGTCTCGGACGTGATGCCTATATACATGATCATACCTAGATATTCTCATAACTATGCTCAATTCTATCAATTGCTTAACAGTAATTTGTTCACCCACCGTAGAATACTTATGCTCTCGAGAGAAGCCACTAGTGAAACCTATGGTCCCCGGGTCTATCTTTATCATATCAATCTCCTACTACTTAGTTATTTACTTTGCTATTTACTTTGCCTTTATTTTACTTTGCATATTTATCATAAAAATACCAAAAATATTATCTTTATCATATCTATCAGATCTCACTCTCGTAAGTGGCCCTATAGGGATTGACAACCCCTATTTGCGTTGGTTGCGAGGATTTATTTGTTTTGTGCAGGTATGAGGGACTTGCTTGTAGCCTCCTACTGGATTGATACCTTGGTTCTCAAAAGCTGAGGGAAATACTTACGCTACTTTGCTGCATCATCCCTTCCTCTTCGGGGAAAACCAACGCAATGCTAAAAGAGGTAGCAAGAAGGATTTCTAGCGCCGTTGCCGGGGAAGTCTACGCAAATGTCAACATACCAAGTACCCATCACATACCCTTATCTCCCGCCTTACATTATTTGCCATTTGCCTCTCGTTTTCCTCTCCCCCCAATTCACCCTTGTCGTTTTATTCGCCCTCTCTCTCTCTCTCTCTCTCTCTCTCTCTCTCTCTCTCTCTCTCTCTCTCTCTATCCTCCCTCTCTATTTGCCCTTTTTGTCCGCTTGCTTTTTGTTTGCTTGTGTGTTAGTTTGCTTGCTTATCGTTATGGCTAGTTCTTTACCCTCTGCCTCTATGTCTGAAATTGGGGATACTATTGTCAATAATAATTTTGATGCTCATACTAAAGAACCCACTATGTCACATATAAAACGATTCCGTGTTGGTAGTGGTAATATTATTGGAAAAGGAGTTATTCAAGATTTCTTTACTTGTGCTGGTGCTTTACCTTCTATGGGTAGTTCTATTCTTCATAGAACTAGTAGTCTTGCGGACTCTATTGCCATGCTTGTAGGTGAACTTGAGAGACAATTCATGCACATGCATCCTTCTATACAAAGGATTTTCCTAGAATTTTCTAATATTGAGCATTCTTCGGTTAAGCGTGCCATTACTATCTTTTTGGCTCATGAGTTTCGATTCATAATAAAAGAGGCCAAACAAATCTTTGCACATTATAGGGTGGACGCTTGTCGTCCTCCCATAGAGACTATCCTCTTTGATCAAGAAGAAATAATGCGTTTTCAATCTTTAGACTATGTTGCTTTCAATGAAAATCTTAGAAAAAGGGTTCCTACCAATGTTTTAGTTGATAGAATTTCTGAACTTAATGATGATTTGGCTACTCAAGATAATGAATTGGGATATTCTCTTGAATATAGGCTCACAAAGTTCTGTCAAAAGAATGCTTATAATGATGAATTGGTTGTGCAATATGAGGGACCAAAGGAGTAACCTATACCTCCCAAGGTTGATCTTGGAGAATTTTGTCCCAACAAATTTAGCCCTATTGATTACTTTTTCTTGCCTAAAAGAAAACTTGCTGCTGAACATAGAGAATATGAAATGAGTATTAACAATCTATCTTATTATTATGGCAATACCTAGATCTATTCTTGCTTGTTATGCCTAGCTAGGGGCGTTAAACGATAGCGTTTGTTGGGAGGCAACCCAACTTTATTTTTATTCCTTGCTTTTTGCTCCTGTTTAGTAATAAATAAATTATTTAGCCTCTGCTTTTGTTGTGTTTTTGTGTTTAATTAGTGTTTGTGCCAAGTAGAACCGTTGGAAAGACTTGGGGAAAGTCTTGTTGAACTTGCTGTAAAAAACAGAAACTTTAGCGCTCACGAGAACTGCTGTAATTTTTATTTGGAAATTTCTATTTAGTTAATTCTTTTTGAAGATGATTAATAGATAAATTCTCACGTCCAGAAAATTATTTTTGAATTTTTGGGGTTCCAGATCTTGCGCTAGCTACAGATTACTACAGACTGTTCTGTTTTTGACAGATTCTGTTTTTCGTGTGTTGTTTACTTATTTTGATGAATCTATGGCTAGTAAATTAGTTTATAAACCATAGAGATGTTGGAATACACTAGGTATAACACCCATATAAATAAATAATGAGTTCATTACAGTACCTTGAACTGGTCTTTTGTTCTCTTTCGCTAACGGAGCTCACGAGATTTTCTACTTTAAGTTTTGTGTTGTGAAGTTTTCAAGTTTTGGGTAAAGATTTAATGGATTATGGAACAAGGAGTGGCAAGAGCCTAAGCTTGGGGATGCCCATGGAACCCCCAAGATAATCTAAGGACACCTAAAAGCCAAAGCTTGGGGATGCCCCGGAAGGCATCCCCTCTTTAGTCTACTTCTATCGGTAACTTTACTTGGAGCCATATTTTTATTTACCACATGACATGTGTTTTGCTTGGAGCGTCTTGTATGATTTGAGTCTTTGCTTATTAGTTTACCACAATCATACTTGCTGTACACACCTTTTGAGAGAGCCATATATGATTTGGAATTTGTTAGAATACTATATGTGCTTCGCTTATATCTTTTGAGTTATATAGTTTTGCTCTAGTGCTTCACGTATATCTTTTAGAGCACGGTGGTGGATTTGTTTTATAGAAAATATTGATCTCTCATGCTTCACTTAGATTATTTTGAGAGTCTTAAATAGCATGGTAATTTGCTTAAAATCCTAATATGCTTGGTATGCAAGATTAATAATAAAAACTCTCTTATGAGTGTGTTGAATAATATGATAAGTTTGATACTTGATAATTGTTTTGAGACATGGAGATGGTGATATTAAAGTCATGCTAGTTGAGTAGTTGTGAATTTGAGAAATACTTGTGTTGAAGCTTGTGATTCCTGTAGCATGCACGTATGGTGAATCGTTATGTGATGAAGTCGGAGCATGATTTATTTATTGATTGTCTTCCTTATGAGTGGCGGTCGGGGACGAGCGATGGTCTTTTCCTACAAATCTATCCCCCTAGGAGCATGCGCGTAATACTTTTCTTTGATAACTTGTAGATTTTTGCAATAAGTATATGAGTTCTTCATGACTAATGTTGAGTCCATGGATTATACGCACTCTCACCCTTCCACCTTTGCTAGCCTCTCTAATACCGCGCACATTTCGCCGGTATCATACACCTACCATATACCTTCCTCAAAACAGCCACCATACCTACCTATTTTGGCATTTCCATGGCCATTCCGAGATATATTGCCATGCAACTTTCCACCGTTCCGTTTATGACACACTCCATCATTGTCATATTGCTTAACATGATCATGTAGTTGACATAGTATTCGTGGCAAAGCCACCGTTCATAATTCTTTCATACTTGTCACTCTTGCATCATTGCATATCCTGGTACACCGCCGGAGGCATTCATATAGAGTCATATCTTGTTCTAAGTATCGAGTGGTAATTATTGAGTTGTAAGAAAAATAAAAGTGTGATGATCATCATTATTAGAGCATTGTCCAAGTGAGGAAAGGATGATGGAGACTATGATTCCCCCACAAGTCGGGATGAGACTCCGGACGAAAAATAAATAAAAGAGGCTAAAGAAGCCCAAATAAAAAAAGAGAGAGAAAAGAGGCCATAAAAAAGAGAAAAGGCCCAAATGAAAAAAATGAAAAAATGAAAAATGAGAGAAAAAGAGAGAAGGGACAATGTTACTATCCTTTTACCACACTTGTGCTTCAAAGTAGCACCATGATCTTCATACTAGAGAGTCTCTCATGTTATCACTTTCATATACTAGTGGGAATTTTTCATTATAGAACTTGGCTTGTATATTCCAATGATGGGCTTCCTCAAAATTGCCCTAGGTCTTCATGAGCAAGCAAGTTGGATGCACACCCACTTAGTTTCTTTTTGAGCTTTCATATACTTATAGCTCTAGTGCATCCATTGCATGGCAATCCCTACTCACTCACATTAATATCTAGGGTTAATTATCCTTTTGCCCTTAGTGGTGTCCATGTGCTCAGTTTTGCCCTTAGATGCGAATTGTCCTCAGTTTTGCCCCTAGTCCGAGCACAGCAACTATGACGAGGCCAAACGGCCATATTTGAGTCCATTCCGTCAGCCGGCGTTAGTGGTTGTGGGTCCGGATCTTACACGTGGGACCGCGTGGACATGGGTCCGGAGCTGACATGTAGACCCGTGCAACTAAATCCCCAAATCATTGGCAACCCATCCGCCCGGTCGGCTGTCCTGCGCCGCGGCCAGCACCTGCCCCGCCACCAGCTGCACGGCCTGCTCCGCTGCTACCTCCCTGCGCCTATGCTCCACGGCTACCTGTGACGCCCACCACCTTCCTGCGACGCCACGGGTGGGGCGCCCGCCACCTACTCGATCCGCGGCGCGACCTCCTTCCGTGCGCCCGGCCGGAGCGCTCAAAGGTGGGGGGCTGCTGGAGCTATTTAAACTAGGAGGAAGAACCCTAGGGCGAAATGGTGAGCAGCGGCGACCCCGGAGTATTTGGCGAGGCAGGCATCGGGCCTGAGATCCGCCGTGTCCACGACTGGGTTCCCGAGGGGAAAGTCTCGCCTCTTGTTTAGATTGAGCTTAGTTGTGCATTTGAACACTCGATTCGAGTAGGTTTGCCCAATTAGTGTGCTGATTGCGTCTCTATTTTTCGCCGGTTAGGATGGAGTTGCGGTTTGCTTTCATGGTGCACATTAGAAGGGACCGGTACATGTTCGATGCAAAGGATAAGAAGAAATACCAAGGAGGTTTTTATTATCGATTGCCAATGGCTAGTAATTGGAGTTTCAGACAATTTGGGGAGGTAATTTGTAGCCAATATCCTTGGGGTTTGCTTGATGAAGTGGTATACAAATACTATGATGGGGAAAAGAATTGGGTGACAGTTAGTAATGATGAAGATCTAGCTACCATGTTTGTTAGGCATAAAGAGAAAGATAATTTTCATGTGAGGCTGCAAGTTGATGTGCTTGAGCACGCATTTGGACCTAGGATGGCGGGTGCAACATCTCGGGGAGAACCAAGTCGTCATAATGGCATCTCTAGCCAGAACAGTTCAGTTGGTGCACAGCGACATGGTGGCTCGACAAGTGTGGGCAACAGCAGTAGGGTCCCCCTTGAAGTGGAGCCTGATGGCTACAATTCTGGGGTTGATGAAGAGAAGCTATATTCTGATGTTATTCGGAATTTACGATGGGCACCTCAGACTGAAAATCAAGATGAGGCTCACAATGCGGTCCGTGTGGATGATGATGCAATGGGTGAGGACGAAGACCTTGCAGCTGTTGAATGGGACCCTTTGAACCCTCATATGGAAGAAGGTACAGTTTTTGCATCCATGAATGAGTGTAGAAATGCACTTGTGACATACTGCATCAAGGTAGAACGTACTTTGAAAGTTGACAAGAGTGATCAAGTACGTTACAGAGTGCACTGTCCGACTGAAGGTTGTCCATGGAGGCTGCTTGCATCTAAAATGCGGAATAGCACTAACGTTCAGGTCAAAGTGAATCCTTTTAAGCACACATGCCAGGAATCAACCCTTAGGAAGGATACAATCAGTAGAGCCATGTCAAGATGGATGGCAGAAGAAGTAAAGAAGTGGGTGAAAGAAAACCAGCAAGTGGGTCCAAAGGAATTGCAGAAGAACATCAAAGATAAGTTCAAGATAGATTTACCATACATGAGGTTGTTCAATGGTAAACAACATGCTATGGATTCTATTTATGGTAACTGGCAGGAAAGTTTTCAATTGTTGTATTCATTCAAAGGTGAAGTGGAGAGGACAAGCCCAGGTAGTATTGTAGATATTGATCACCACACCGTGGAGTACACATTCAGGGGAGTGACAAAGACCAAGGAATGCTTTAGGAGGGTTTTTGTCTGCTTTGAGGCTTGTCGCCGGGGTTTTTTGGCAGGCTGCAGGCCTTATTTGGCTATTGATGCCACTTTTCTCACAAGGAGGTTTAAAGGACAGTTAGTAGCAGCTTGTGCAGTTGATGCACATAGTTTTGTATTTCCAGTTGCCTATGGTGTGCTGGAGACAGAGTCTGAGGAGAGCTGGACTTGGTTTTTGCATAATCTCCGCCGGGCTATTGCACATGCCAATGGGTTGGTCATTCATACAGATGCCTGCAAAGGTTTAGAAGTGTCCGTGGATAATGTGTTCCCTGGAGTAGAGCATAGGGAAGGCATGCGTCACCTTGCTGCAAATTTCATGAAGAAATTCAAAGGAAAGGTGTATACCGACAATTTATGGCCAGCATCTTTGACATGCAGTGTGAAGAAGCACAACTACCACTTGAGGCAGTTATACATGAATCCCAAAGTGAAAGAATACTTGGAAACACACCACTCCAAGTTATGGGCCAGAAGCCAATTCAGTGAAGTGAGCAAAGTTGACTATGTGCACACTAATCTAGCAGAGTCTTTCAACTCAACGATCCGGAAACTAAAGGGTCATTATGTGGTGGATTTGCTTGACAGGATAAGGATAGAATACATGCAGAAATTTCATTATCGTGCAGGAATAGCCGAGGCAAAATTCATGGGCCACATTATCATCCCTGCCGTGATGAATGAACTGAAGCAGAAGACAACAGGCATGGAAATGAACATGACTCTTTGCTCGGGTACCACAATAGAGATATCATATTTGGATAAAGAGAAGAGGGAATGGAGATATCCTGTGGATTTAGAAGCTAGAACTTGCAGTTGTAGGCAATGGCAGATAACTGGGTTGCCATGCATTCATGCCTTGTTGTTCATCACTTCTCTCCCAGGTCCAGCAGGGAACATACAACAGTATGTGCATGATTACTACTCTGTTGCAAGGTTCAAAGCCACATATGCTTATTCCTTGCCTGCTATGGAGGGAAAACAACAATGGGACATGGTGGACCCTGGATTCAAGCTTTGCACTCCAATTCTGAAGAGAGCAGCGGGTAGACCAAGGAAGAGTCGAATTAGACCTCGCAGCGAAGGAGCTGGACTTGGAGCGAGGAAGCGTAAGTGCACAAGGTGTGGTGGGTCTGGTCATTTTGGTAAGTATTGTGATAACACAGTAGATCCAGCGTTCAGAGAGAGTTTCGATGAAGGCTTCGATGAAAATGTTGGTCAGCAGCCGGTTGCCTCAACAGATGATGAAAATGATGGTCAACAGCCGATTCCATCAGATAAGGATTTTGACGAGGTTCCAAATGATGATGGTCAACAACCGCATGATTTTGACGATGATCCAAAATATCCTCCAAATAATAATTCAAGTGAGGCTCCAAATGGTGATCCAAGTGAGGCTCTAAATGGTGATCATGGTGATCCAAGTGAGGCTCCAAATGATGATCCAAGTGAGGCTCCAAATGGTGACCAACCTTCTGTTGTTGTGAGTTCTGCTAGGTATGTAAATCTTGCAAGGGTCAAATACTACTGTACATCTATCACTTGACATGATCTCATTACCGTTTATGTTTTGCACAGCTCTATGGTAGGTTTGAAGAAGACGCGCAAGGTATCGACAACCAAGAGAAGAAGAGAAGAAACAATGAGCACAAGGTGCACGAGGAGCAAAGTGATGGCAAGAAGCTCAAGGAACAGACAGAAGCCCCAATGCTATCTATGAATAATTATGAAACATTATGAATAAGGGATGATGTTGTATTATGAAACATTTATCACTTGACATGTTGTATTTCTATTGGATGATGTTGGACCTATGTTAGAAGTATGTTTGACATGATGTTTAAATATCTGTTGGATGATGTTTGAATGAGCACATGAATAATTATGAAACATTTTTTTGAATTTTGTTTTGCTCATTTAAATTCTGGTCAAACCTAACTTTGACTAAGATTTAAACAAGTCTAAAACATCAAAATGAAGAACTAAGCCTGGATACTTCTTAGTCAATCCAAAATGAAGTTGTGGTGAGCTTTTTGAAATTTTCATGAAAAATGTGCTAAAAAGAGGGGTCCAAAGGTAGGGTAAACGGCCTCATTTCTAAGCAAAAAAAATTTCGACCTTGTCTAAATCAGCCAAATAACTTTCCTACACATATATTCTATATGTACAGACTATGTGCGCTGGTTTTTCCATTTTTTGATTTTTTTAATTTGTTTTGCTCATTTGAATTCTGGTCAAACTCAACTTTGACCAAGATTTAAACAAGTGTAAAACATCAAAATGAAAAACTAAACCTGGATCCTTCTTAGTCACTCCAAAATGAAGCTGTGGTTAGTTTTTTGAAATTTTCATGTTCATTTCCCCAAAACACTTCTCTAAACTTCATACAAGAGAGTTTGAGATACTCGAGATATCATACAATATACATGAACTTATCATTTAAATGTATGTAAAGCTTGTTTATCAACTTAAATCATTAGTATATGACATAAGAAGACTATGTGCGCAGGTTTTTTATTTTTCTGATTTTTATTTAATTTATTATGCTCATTTGAAATCTGGTCAAACATAGCTTTGACTGCTTCAAACCCCTCCCAAACCCCGCTAACCCTAGCGCTGAACAAGGACCGTTCATCTAACCCTAGCGGCGATCAAGGGCCGTCGATCTAACCCTTCTAGAAGGAATCTGCAGGGAGGAGGGGGGCGATCCGCGAGATGCAATCTGATTGGCTGGGAGATTGTTTTTTTAACAAATACCGGGCGCGCTGGATGGACCGTTGGGCCGTCTCGTGCTCTGGGCCTGAGACCGCAGTAAATAGCCCGTCTCAGCCTTTCCAGGCCTTGCATGCATGGAGGCGGCGACGTGGGTTTGCATGCGCGGGAGGCGGTGACGTGCATGCATGCGAGCGAGGCGAGCGAGGCGCGCTAGGTGAGCTAGGCTAGCGAGGCGAGCTAGGTGGTTCAGTGCAGTGGTTCAGGGCAGCGATTCACATGCACCGCCCGGTCAAAGAGCTATGCAGTGATTCAGATGCACGCAAGCGCCCCATGCATCGTTTTTGTGCAAAAATTTAAGTGTGCAAAACGTAATGGATACACACACGAGTCCGGATTCACACACGCACCGTTCTCATCCTTTCTCTCTTCCTCTCCCATGCACAGGCCTATAAATGGGGTGCCTCTCTTCCTCTCCCACCCACAAGCCAGATCCGAACCTCTCCAACTTCAAACACCCAAGCAACCGAGCCCTCCGATCCCCAAGCGAGACCAAGTGAAGATGCAGTTCAACGGGCCGACCTTCAACCATCCGCCTGTCGTGCTGGAGCTGCGCTACCCACCAGGCGTGCTCGTGGAGAGGGAGCTCCGTGTGTGGGCTATTTCAAGGTGGAGGGGTTCCGTCGAACTCACCCGCGCCTTCCTCAGAGCCGGCTATGCCCACCTCCCACGGGGCTCGCCGAGGATGTTCGCCCTCAACGAGGTTCGTGACCGTGGCGGCATCCTCCTACTGCTCACGGTCACCTTCACCAACCCGTTTGACGCGCGCGAGCTCCTCGTCCAAGTCTTTTGATGCGGCTGCGAGGCCATCTTCTTCACCGTCTACAACATCTACACCAACTACGAGCGCATCTTCCCCGCTCCAGGCCAGATGCACTCCCTTCCCTACGAGGAGGAGGAGGAGGTGTGAAGATGAAGACGGTGTTGAAGGGGCGCGCGCAGCCAAGGTGGAAGAAGAAGGTCAAGATGAAGATGTTCAAGCCCAGAGTCAAGCTCGTCATGTTTCGTTTTTTATTTTGTTGCTTTTCTATGTCGTGTCGTGTCGTGTCATGTTTCGTCATGTGTCTGTGAACTGTCCGTGAACTTATCTAAGTTATTGCAATGGTACGGAGTGTTCCATCTTATCTAAGTTATTAGGGTTTATTATGTGTGTTAAAAATGTCCGTTCCCAGACATATCATTTCTTCCCTAAACAAGTCATGAAGTTCGAGAACTTGTGGTTTTCATTAATGAAAATCGGAGGGGGTGAGAAGCCCTCTGTTTCATTCAAACAAAAAGTCATGAACTAACATGCAAATTTATTCCCTTTAAATCCTAAACCAAGTGCCACTCTAACCCTAAACCAAGTGCCACTCTGACCAAAATCATGTGGTAGTGCAACGTACATTTTCAACCTTCCAACCCTCCAAAATTTAAGTGCAAAACAATGGAAAACCACTCTCACGCGTGTGCAAACATTCACGGTCTCACTATTTTTTTAAAAAAATTTCACAATCTCACTATGTATACCTTCCTTCCCTATCCATGTCAAAGTCTTGCCATCTGTCCTAGCGGTTACCAGCGCGGCCCTAAACACCACAAACCCACGCGGTCCTGGGTTCGAGTCCCCAGCCGCACCAATTTTCTGTGCATTTTCCACCCTTCATTTTTTTAGACAAATTATGTTTTTCTCAATGTAATGCCCTTAAAAATTGTTCATTTATTTTGGCACCTGGCGTAAACCTCTACCAGAGCTGAGGCACATTTTCCATGACATTTTGGTCTATGATTTAAATCATGGTGTATTTGAATTGGACTAATTAACAGCTCCAAAAAAATTCTAACCTTAATTGTTTGGCTTCGGAATAATTCAATTAGCTTCCACAAAAAGTTCTAGCCTTATGATTTACTGCCTAAATTAAATCAGAATAGAAAACAGAAAAATACGCAAGAGAACCCCCGAATGGGCCTAGCCTAATTGGATGCAGTTGGCACATTAGTCTAGCCTGCACTTGGCTCTACGCTCTGAATTTGGCCCAAGAGCAACCTTTTTTTTGGACAGAAAGGCACAACAGAGAGCTGCATTTCATTGATCAAAAGTTTCTGAATTCCTAATTTGTTCACTTTTTTTCCAACATATTTAAATGTTGGTCACTTCTTCTCTTTTTGTTTCAACATTTAAACAACTTTAACCAACATTTAAACTAGGTGGATTTCTCAAACAATTTCAGGATACAAATTCTTCCATAATTCATGCCCTTCCATACATTTTCAACATTACAACCAGTGCGATTACCATACCTACAAATGCCCAAAAGTATTTGCAAATGGGTATTGGTAGTGCTTGATCTTCAAGCTTCCTAACCTTCTTCTTCAACATCCTAAGCTCAACAGCTAGCTCTCTGTCAGTGCGTGCTTCGCCCTCCATCCCTTCTTCCGGAGCTCGTGGTGCGGCCACTGCCGTTCGTGGTAGCATGCGCAACCATTATTCATGCTCTTCTTGCAATTCATTCATCGGAGTCTTGGCCAGAGCATCGAACCAAAAAAGAAGCATGTCACCCGCATGAACACCAAACAGATCAACCCATTGCTCAAAGATCCCGACCAAGAAAATGGTGCAATTGCCCTGATTCTTACCCCATTCTCGCTGCACACGTAGAGCGGACGATTTTGGTTCCTCAGCGTCTGAGAAACCCTCCGATCAACGCCCGCCCGGCACCACGGACAGACGAAGACAGGCATGTCCACACGCGCCCGGCTCTGCATCCGCGAGGTGGCGCGGGAGCTTGAGGAAGACATGGAGCTCGGAGCCGAAGGGATCTCAACGCCGCCGCGCTCTCCACTGCTAGCTTCCCACCGCCGCACCCTCCACAGGTAGCTTCCCACCGCCGTGCTCTCTCTCTCTCTCGCCGTGGTCACTGTCGTGCTCTCTGTCTCTGTCAGGACCCCGATTCCAAGTCACATCAATCTAGCTGGTAACATCTCATATCACTTTGCGGCCTCACGCACGGTATCCCACGGGTGTCGCCTTACCATGGCCCGGGACCGTTTGCCCCTTTTAGCTCACGTATATGATAGTGTCGCTAGCATCCATATGACAAAGGACCCGGGCCGACATGCCTAGTCGTGAACCCAAAGTGGCACAAACCTATGGAGACAGGCATACATGAATCACATCGGGCATGTCGGTCATCAACGAGTGATTCGGGCTGTAGCACTGGGCTAACAGGACTCCGGAAGTCACCGCGTGACATTTCCCCGAAGGGACAGACATAGGAACGAGGTGAAACACATGCCGGCCAGTCAAGTGTCCTGAATAGTAGTGCTGGGCTAACAGGACTCCGCTGAACCGGGCTGTAGCGGACTACTATGGCTCGAGGAACACTAGACTACATTTCCCCATAAGAAAGGCTGCCAAGGATAAACAACTAGATTTGACGGATCCCACTCATACCAAGCATTTCATTTGGAGTTACGGTTGAATTTCTATGATTTTTAGAAATTTTAAACATTTTCTGGAATTTCCTGAATAAAAATAAATCCAGAAATTGCATTACTGCGTCAGCATTACGTCAGGGTGACGTCAGTGGTCAACGGGGACGTTCAGGTCAAACCTGACTGGTGGGTCCCGCGTGTCAGTAGTTAATTAAGCTAATTATCTTTAATTAAAACTAATCTGATTTAGTTAACAGAGGGAGCCCACTTGTCATTGACTCAGGGGAGTCAAACTGGGCCCACCCAGTCCACGTCAGTGGTCAAACCCACCGGTCAACAGGGCTAATCCCGCCGGCGTTGAGTCGCCGGCGAGGCCGAGACGGCGGAGGGCTTCGGAAAACGCCCTCAAGCGACCAAAACGACGGCGGAGATGTGCTACACGTAGCTGGGGCTCGCGCACATCTAGTGGGGCAAGTGGGAGGAGCTGGGGTGGAGCAAGCTCACCGGAATCGAGCTCGTGGCGGCGGCCGGAGTTCGGGCGAGGTTGGTTTCGAGGCTACGGTGCACAGGAGAAGGAGCTGGTGGTGGCTATGGGTTCCTGGTGCTGCACTAAGCACAACGGCGAGCTTGGCTTCGAGCCACTGTGGCTCTGGCCACGACGGCGCCATGGCCGGCAGCGGGGAGCTCTCGGGTGCGGTGGAAATGGCGGCTACAGGGGCCAAACGAGCACGGGAGCTAGGGGAAGAGGAAGAGGAGCTCACAGCGGGGTCGGAGAGGGGGTCAGCGAGCTCGGGGAGGTCCTGGTGGCGGCGAATCGATTGGAGATGGCTCGGGTGCCCGAGGTTGAGGACGAGGGCGAAGGCGGTGTTCGGCGGCGTTTGGAGTCACGTGGGTCGGCGGAGAGGTCCAGGGCGACGAGGCGGAGCTGTTGGGCTCGTCGGAGGGGCGCGGGGGTGGCTCTGGTGGCGTCTACGGTGAATGGCGGCAAGGGACGCACTCGGCCATCGCGGGAGAGAGTGAGGGAGACAAGGGGGATAGTGATGGAGGATGAGAGGGGGAACGTGGGGGTCGCGTGGCATCCCAGGGCGTCTCCCGGGCGTCGGCGGAAGCAGGAGGTGGCCGGCGTGTGGCCGTGGGCGCCGGCCACGCGCTCCGCGTCCTTCTGGTGCTAGGAGGATGACGACTAGCAGAGCCAGCAGGCTGGGCCGAGCCAGGTGGCTGGGCCAGCACAGGTAAGGCCCAGGTGGGCTTCCTTCTCTCTTTTTTTGATTTTGTTTCTGTTTTCTATTTAACTGCAACTGTTTAGCTTTATTAAAAATACTAAAACGTTTCCAAAAATCCTGAAAATAAATGTGGCCTCTGTTTAGATTATTTCCAACAGGAAACATTTATTCCCAGAATTATTTGAGCATTTAAATTATTTTATAGCATTCAAATGCCAAATTCAAATACTTATGATTTAACTCAATGACCTTCTATTGACCTAGAAAATTGTGCACCAATTTTGCCAGAGGTTCTAACCTAAGACAAAGAGGGTGAACTTTTTAGAAGGGCATTTCAGGTTCATTGAAAATAATTTTAGTAAACCCTAGTTGTTTCCAGGGGGGTGTTGGGGGTTCTATCTTCCCCAATTCAAATTTAAGAAGAATTTAAACATGATGCACATTCTAATGCTTGAACTAGCGAGGGTGTGACAACTCACCCCCACTCAAAAGAATCTCGTCCCGAGATTTAGGATCCTTTGGAAAGAAGGTGGGGTACTCGAGTCGAAGGCGATCCTCCCTTTCCCAAGTGGCTTCTTTATTGGAGTGGCGTGACCATTGAATCTTGAGAAACTTGATATTATGACGTCAAGTGGTACGCTCGGCTTGATCAAGGATACGAACGGGATATTCCCGATAAGAGAGATTATCTTGTAGATCAAGCGTTTCGTGGTCCACTCCATGGATAGGATCCACGAAGCAACGCCTGAGTTGCGAAACGTGGAAGACATCGTGAACTCTGGAAAGATGCGGAGGTAGTTCCAATTGGTAGGCAACTTCTCCTCATTTGGCAAGAATGCAAAAGGGTCCAATGTAACGAGGAGCCAATTTGCCTTCGATACTGAAACGATGGGTTCCCTTTAACGGAGTAACCCGAAGGTAAGCCTTCTCGTCGACTTCATAAGTCATAGGCTTATGTTTACGATCATATTGACTCTTTTGACGAGATTGGGCTGTTTTCAATTTCTCACGAATAACGCGAACCTGCTCTTCTGCTTCCTGAATCATATCCGGGCCAAAGAGTTGTCTTTCCCCAGTTTCTGACCAGTTAAGAGGCGTTCGACATTTTCATCCATAGAGAACTTCGAAAGGAGCTTTTCCCAAGCTAGCTTGATAACTATTGTTATAAGCAAACTCCGCGAATGGAAGGCATTTCTCCCAACTCATTCCGAATGAGATAACAGAAGCTCGGAGCATATCTTCCAGAATTTGATTGACTCGCTCTACTTGACCACTTGATTGAGGATGGAAGGCGGTACTAAAGGAGAGATGAGTTCCCATAGCATTTTGGAAACTTTCCCAAAATCGAGAGGTGAAGAGACTCCCACGGTCTGAGTTAATTTTCAATGGGACACCATGAAGAGACACTATTCGGGAGATGTATAAATTGGCTAGCTGGCTAGCGGTGATACTCTCACGAACAGGTAGGAAATGTGCTACTTTGGAAAGACCGTCTATCACGACAAAGATGGAATTATTCCCTCTCTTGGTCCTGGGAAACCCAGTAATGAAATCCATACTGATTTTATCCCATTTCCACTCAGGAATAGCCAAAGGTTGAAGGGTGCCAGCAGGCCGTTGATGCTCTGCTTTAACACGACGACAGACGTCGCAGCTAGCAATGTATTGAGCGATTTCTCTCTTCATCCTAGTCCACCAAAACCTCTGGCGTAGGTCTTGATACATTTTAGTACTACCGAGGATGAATGGTGAGAGGGGATTCATGAGCTTCCTTAAGGATCAACTAGCGCAGATGTTTTTCTTGGGAACCACCAGACGGTTCTCAAAGAAGACAGTACCCCGCTTATCCATGGAGAAACATTTAGCAACTCCGCTAGCAATGTTTTCCTTAATCCGGGATATGCCCTTGTCATACCGCTGGGCGGTTATGATTTGATCCATAAGGGTAGGTTTCGCCACCAGGGTGGATAGGAATTCTCGAGGAACGAGGTGAAGATTTAGCTTACGAAATTCCTCATGGAGAAGTGGTTGACTTTGTTGTAACATCAGGTTGTTACAATAGGACTTACGGCTTAGCGCATCAACCATGACATTGGCTTTGCCCGGGGTGTAAGTTATTCCTAAGTCATAGTCCGAGATCAACTCAACCCAACGTCTTTGCCTGAGATTCAAGTCTGGTTGGGTGAAGATATATTTCAAACTTTGGTGATCGGTGAAGATCTGGCAACGATTACCGAGGAGGTAATGTCGCTAGGTTTTAAGTGCATGGACTACAGTTGCAAGCTCTAGATCATGTGTGGGATAATTTTCCTCATGTGGGTGTAATTGCCATGAAGCATAGGCAATTACCTGACGATCCTGCATGAGTATGCAACCTAGTCCTTGTCGCAAGGCGTCGCAATAGATAATAAAGTCCTTGGAGAAATCTGGTGGTACCAGTACGGGAGCAGATGTCAGGCGTCTTTTCAGTTCCTGAAAGCTAAACTCGCACTGTGGAGTCCACTCGAACTTTTTATCTTTCATGAGGAGTTCAGTTAGAGGTTTAGCAACCTTGGAGAAATTTTCGACGAAGCGGCGGCAATAGCTCGCTAAGCCAAGGAAGCTCCGAACTTGCTTAACCGTCTCAGGTGGAGTCCAATCAAGGATGGCTTGAACTCGCTCGGGATTGACAGCAATACCCTTGCCAGAGATTACATGGCCTAGATAGGTCACTTCTGGCAACCAAAATTCACACTTGGAGAATTTGGCATAAAGGCGATGCTCTCGAAGCTTCATCAATACCAGCCTTAGATGTTCGGCATGTTCCTCTTCATTCTTGGAGTAGATGAGTATGTCATCGAGATATACTATGACGAATTTATCCAAGTACTCCATGAAGACCGAGTTCATTAACCGAGAGAAGGTGGCTGGGGCATTGGTTAAACCGAAGGACATGACGGTGTACTCGTATTGGCCATAACGAGTAACAAAGGCCGTTTTGGGAATGTCCCTGTTTCTGATTTTGATTTGATGGTAGCCCAACCTCAAATCCATCTTGGAAAAGACTGAGGATCCAGCGAGCTAATCATACAGATCGTTGATGCTGGGAAGCGGATATTTGTTCTTGATGGTGACCAAATTGACAGGTCGGTAATCCACAACCATTCGATCCGTTCCATCCTTCTTCTTAACGAAGAGGACGGGGCAGGCCCAAGGAGAGGTACTAGGACGGATGAAACCCTTTTTCAAGGACTCGTCGAGTTGGTTCTTAAGCTCGGCTAGTTCTAAGGGTGCCATCTTGTAGGGTCTTCTAGAAATTGGAACGGTTCCTGGAACAAGGTCTATTACAAACTCGACATCCCTGTCAGGTGGAACACCTGGCAGTTCTTCTGGAAAGACATCCGGAAAGTCTCAGACTACCGGAACATCCTCAAGGTCTGGAAGAGGGTTGGCATTTAGGGAGTAAAGCTGGCGCTTGGCCACTCGAGTTAAGACATTAACTGTCTTGCCCGACGGGTGAGTAAGTTGAACGGTTCTAGTGGCACAATCAATCTTAGCATAATGAGCTGACATCCAGTCCATACCCAAGATGATGTTTATGTCCGAGGACTTGAGAGCTATTAAGGATGTAAGGAAGACAAGTCTATCGACAAGAATTTCGTTCCCATGGCTTACTTTAGAAGTTTGCCATGTAGAGCCAGGTGTTTGAATTTCCATGGTAGAGGGCATGTCACAGAATGTCGTGTTATGCAATCGAGCATAGTTCTCGGATATGAATGAATGAGATGCTCCAGTATCGAAAAGAACAGATGCCGGATGGCAGTTAACAAGGAGCGTACCAAGGACGACGTTAGGATCCTCATGAGCCTCCTCGGCTGAAACATAGTTGACATGGCCACGTGCGGTGGTGGCCGGCTTGGCGTAGAAAGTCTTTCCCGCTGGCTTACCACGGCCAACGGACTTTCCAGTTTGATTGGGGTTGTTTTTCTGGGGACACTCTCGGCTATAGTGACCCGGCTCTCCACACTTGAAGCATGTCACCACATTGGGGTGTGGAGCAACATTAGCAGCGGGGCCACCATAGGGCTTGGGCGGTGCAAATTGCTGGTTGGGACGAGGCGCCTCAAAGGATGGCCTCAGAATGAACCTGGGTGGTAGTGCCGTGCTTGGGATCCACACCCGGCGCTTCTGAGCTCCAGAGCCGGATGAAGAGCCAAATCACAGGAGTGCTTGCATGAAGTGTCATAAACAGTCTGGCCTGTCTCAGCGCTGATGGCTTTATTGACCAACTTTTGAAAGGATGTGCACTCGTGCAGACGGAGATCGCGGCGAAGCTCAGGGCTAAGTCCCTTGCGGAACCTTGCCTGCTTCTTGGCGTCAGTAGATACCTCTTCAGGGGCATAACGTGCTAGATTCCCAAATTCACGACTATAAGCATCCACAATCAGTCTTCCTTGGGTGAAGTTGCAGAACTCCTCCCTCTTGCGATCCATGAGACCTTTCGGAATGTGATGCTCACGGAAAGCCTCACTGAATTCAGCCCAAGTAGTGATTTGGCCGACCGGGCGCATAGCTTCGAAGTTTTCCCACCAAAGGCTAGCAGGGCCTTCGAGGTGATAGGCAGCATAAGTAACCTTGTCAGCTTCGGTTACGTTGGCAGAACGTAGCTTGTGAGTGATGCTGCCAAGCCAGTCATCCGTGTCGAGGGGTTCGACGGAATGGTTGAACTTTGGTGGGTACAGCTTGATAAAGTCATTGATTGACACCAAGTCATTTTGTGGGTGGCGTGCAATGTTCTGCTTAATCCGCTCTAGCAGGCGGTTAGTCTCACGCTTGTTTCTTTCCGCCTCCAGCATCACTTCGGCCAGAGAAGGCGGTTGAGGCAGATTTTCACCTCTAGCTGCACTGGCTCCCCCTGCTCCGGGGCAGCAGGGTTGCTACGGGTGTTGACCATCCTAGGAGAAAACAAGACAACGGTTTAGACAAAGATGGCTCAAACTTAGCAAGGGAGTGCAGAATGTAATGGATAACACGGAATGCAGAGATGTTCATCCGTATGTCATGGTAATATAAAACTACCATATATATACCAACGGTCATACACATCATGCATAGTTTAGTACAAGCCCAGGCTACAGTACAACTATGATGAAAGACGTTACATCTCATCGGAGGCATTCCAAGCTCCTATACATTATTTGTCTACACCTCTGGAATCGATTACACGCAAAGTCATATTCCACAAGTCACACAGGACAGTGGAGATACAACTACTACAATACTAGTGGTACTACTACTAACTCGGACAGCTCCGTAGTAGTCCTCATAGAAGTCACCTCCATAGCCTGGAAGTTCAACGTGACCATCCGGGAACAGACGGTCCTGAGGAGCCTGTGGGCCATAGGGGCTAGGATGAGGTCTTGGACCAACAAACGGTGGCCTGCGGGGACCACGGGGTGGGGTGATGCCTCCCACATCACGCCAATCCACCATGTCTGGCAGAGCTGATCTCACAGGATACAGATCCCTTGTATCCATACATCCAGCTTGCACCGCAGGTGCAAACCGAGTCAATGTGGCCCAATGATCAGCACGGGTATTGAAAAGCTCCAGCCTCAAGGCCCGATTCTCTCGGTCCTTATCTTCGAGCATCTCGGTAGTGGCACGAGTTAATGAGTCCTCCTGAGTGGAGTTAGCACAGATAGCCTGAAGATACGCTTGCACTCCTGGAAGTGAAGCTGGCATGTAACGGAAGTCGGTGTTCCGAAGCAGGCCAGTCCGGACTCGCATGATGGTCAATCTGGAATAGGCAGCATCCTGCACAGCCATCTCAACAGTAACCCCGAGTCCATAGGAACAATCAAGGGGCTCGGTAGATCCAGGATAAGAAGGAAATATCCTGACGGTGCAGAAATACTGGCTTTGATTAAAGTCGCGGAACTGCTCTTCGACAGTGTATTCGGGATACCAACGGTAACCCGTCTTGATCATTACCCGGACTAACATAGCAATATGACCGGGCACGTCGAGGCACCTGGTTAGGCGAACCACTTGGTTTTGAGCACGGTTGGTCATCTGAAAGCACAACCACAATGCAAAGATATCAGAATTTCTAGGGAAAATTGGACAGCATAACAGCTGTAAATGCTCAGAAAAAGATTTGAGACATCCACAATAGTTCGCAATACCACTCAACAACATCATATCAAGGTTCTGATTCAATTAGCAACATGCTAAGAATAATAGAAACTGAACTGGGACTTGTAACAACAATCCTATAAGCTACTACGGATTAGTAACACGTGAACCTGATAGAAGAAGAGAGCCTAGTCCTTAACCCACATTGAAAGAGAAGAGAATAACTCAGATCAGAGGCATAGGGTAAAGGAGTAAAAGAGCCTTACGTTCCCTCCCACAATCAATTCCCCTACATATAACTAAAGCATTTCTAGACTCGACATCGACCAGTTTGGCTCAACGAACCTACAGGCAGTCCGGCTCTGATGCCAACACTGTCAGGACCCCGATTCCAAGTCACATCGATCTAGCTGGTAACACCTCATATCACTTTGCGGCCTCACACACGGTATCCCACGGGTGTCGCCTTACCATGGCCCGGGACCGTTTGTGCCTTTTGGCTCACGTATATGATAGTGTCGCTAGCATCCATATGACAGAGAACCCGGGCTGACATGGCTAGTTGTGAACCCAAAGTGGCACAGACCTATGGAGACAGGCATACATGAATCACATCGGGCATGTCGGTCATCAACGGGTGATTCCGGGCTGTAGCACTGGGCTAACAGGACTCCGGAAGTCACCGCGTGACATTTCCCCGAAGGGATAGACATAGGAACGAGGTGAAACACATGCCGGCCAGTCAAGTGTCCTGAACAGTAGTGCTGGTCTAACAGGACTCCGGTGAACCGGGCTGTAGCGGACTACTATGGCTCGAGGAACACTAGACTACATTTCCCCATAAGAAAGGCTGCCAAGGATAAACAACTAGATTTGACGGATCCCACTCATACCAAGCATTTCATTTGGAGTTACAGTTGAATTTCTATGATTTTTAGAAGTTTTAAACATTTTCTGGAATTTCCTGAATAAAACTAAATCCAGAAAATGCATTACTGCGTCAGCATTACGTCAGGGTGACGTCACTGGTCAATGGGGACGTCCAGGTCAAACCTGACTGGTGGGTCCCGCGTGTCAGTAGTTAATTAAGCTAATTATCTTTAATTAAAACTAATCTGATTTAGTTAACAGAGGGGGCCCACTTGTCATTGACTCAGGGGAGTCAAACTGGGCCCACCCAGTCCACGTCAGTGGTCAAACCCACCGGTCAACAGGGCTAATCCCGCCGGCGTTGAGTCGCCGGTGAGGCCGAGACGGCGGAGGGCTTCGGAAAACGCCCTCAGGCGACCAAAACGACGGCGGAGATGTGCTACATGTAGCTGGGGCTCGTGCGCATCTAGTGGGGCAAGTGGGAGGAGCTGGGGTGGAGCGAGCTCGGCGGAATCGAGCTCGTGGCGGCGGCCTACCTCGTGACAGCCCGGAGACCCCCTTGACTTGTTCTCGACGCCAAAACCTCTTATATATACAGAAACCCCCATAACATAACCTAAATCGGGATTTCTGCCGCCGCAAGCCTCTGTAGCCACCGAAAACCAATATAGACCCGTTCCGGCACCCTGCCGGAGGGAGGATCCCTCACCGGTGGCCATCTTCATCATCCCGGCGCTCTCCATGATGAGGAGGGAGTAGTTCACCCTCGGGGCTGAGGGTATGTACCAGTAGCTATGTGTTTGATCTCTCTCTCTCTCGTGTTCTTGATTTGGCACGATCTTGATGTATCGTGAGATTTGCTATTATAGTTGGATCTTATGATGTTTCTCCCCCTTTACTCTCTTGTAATGGATTGAGTTTTCCCTTTGAAGTTATCTTATCGGATTGAGTTTTTAAGGATTTGAGAACACTTGATGTATGTCTTGCATGTGCTTATCTGTGGTGACAATGGGATATCACGTGATCTACTTGATGTACGTTTTGGTGATCAACTTGCGGGTTCCGTGACCTGATGAACTTATGCATAGGGGTTGGCACACATTTTCGTCTTAACTCTCTGGTAGAAACTTTGGGGCACTCTTTGAAGTTCTTTGTGTTGGTTGAATAGATGAATCTGAGATTGTGTGATGCATATCGTATACTCATACCCACGGATACTTGTGGTGACATAGGAGTATCTAGGTGACATTAGGGTTTTGGTTGATTTGCTCTTAGGGTGTTATTCTAGTACGAACTCTAGGATAGATTGTATGGAAAGAATAGCTTCATGTTATTTTACTACGGACTCTTGAATAGATCGATCAGAAAGGATAACTTTGAGGTGGTTTCGTACCCTACCATAATCTCTTCGTTTGTTCTCCGCTATTAGTGACTTTGGAGTGACTCTTTGTTGCATGTTTAGGGATAGCTATATGATCCAATTATGTTATTATTGTTGAGAGAACTTGCACTAGTGAAAGTATGAACCATAGGCCTTGTTTCAACGCATTGCAATACCGTTTACGCTCACTTTTATCATTAGTTACCTTGCTGTTTTTATATTTTCAGATTACAAAAACCTATATCTACCATCCATATTGCACTTGTATCACCATCTCTTCGCCGAACTAGTGCACCTATACAATTTACCATTGTATTGGCTGTGTTGGGGACACAAGAGACTCTTTGTTATTTGGTTGCAGGGTTGTTTGAGAGAGACCATCTTCATCCTATGCCTCCCACGGATTGATAAACCTTAGGTCATCCACTTGAGGGAAATTTGCTACTGTCCTACAAACCTCTGCACTTGGAGGCCCAACAACGTCTGCAAGAAGAAGGTTGAGTAGTAGACATCAATATGCCACCTCGCAGCCTTTTATTTTCCTTCACGGACTCAGCTAGCTAGGCCTGCACATCTTTCAGTTCTTCGGCCAGCTATGTGTTGGAATCCTGGAGCTTGTTTTTCTCCTCCCTGGCTCGGGTCAGCACACGTTCGCCCGCGGCGAGTAGTCTTTTGGATTCTTTCTCTCCCGCTTGAGCGGCTTTTAGTTGCTCCTCCGGTTGATCTGATGATCCTATCATGAGATAAGCAACATCATTAGCACAGCTGGCATATTATTATCATTCTTCGATGGAGAGGAATATTACCAGGTGACACCTTCTTGGACTTCTCCAGTTCGGCGGTAACAGCAGTTAGCTGTGTCCGACACCTTTCTAGCTCTTGGGACAACAGGTTGTTCTTCTCCGTAAGCACCTGGTTATACGACGATCCTTAAATCAGTTGTATCAACTGCTTCAAGTCTCGGGGCCTAGTGGTATATTATTATCATATTTAAACAATGTAAACTTACCTGCACATCTTTTAAATGTTGATTCGCGGCTCTGTTAAGCCCATCTCGAGCAGCTCTGATGTATGCATCAGGCGAGCTAAAGGCATTAAAGGCCTCTTCTATAAAGTTGGGGTCTCGTAAAATGGCCCTTCGGCGCCGATGATTCATGAGGCTCTCCACTTCTGAGTTTGTGATGGATACGTCATCCGAATCCTTGGCTGGAGGATAATTCGGCGCCACCCCCGTATCAACCCTCGTCTTTACGGCAGGATCTAGATCTCAGCTGTGGGGAGTATGACCGGCCGGACCCCCGGACATAGTCCGGCGAACTCTTTTCCTCATCAAGGACAAACAAAATTCACAGTTGGATGCGACTGCCAAGGGGCATATTTGCAAATCCATACCTCTTCGATGAAGACGCGGTCGTGTCTTTGTTGGCCTTCCTCTTCGAAGGCTTGCCTGGCGCGGGGACCGTTCTCTTTGGAGTTCCCTCTGGGGTAGCATGGCGCGCGGAACGCCTCCCCTTTTGAGCACGAGATAGTGCGGTGGGTGAGGCAGAACAAGGGAACTCTTTCGGAGGAGATGTCTCCTGATTACTTACGTGTGAAGCAGGGAGAAGACCGGCATAGTCGGCGGTGATGGCCACTTCCGTGCCATCATAGCTCGCCTGGTAAAACAGTGATACGTCCATTTTGCATCATGCTTTTATATTGATATTTATTGCATTATTGGCTATTATTACACATTATGTCACAATACTTATGCCTATTCTCTCTTATTTTACAATGTTTACATAAGGAGGGAGAATGCCGGCAACTGGAATTCTGGGCTGGAAAAGGAGCAAATATTAGAGACCTATTCTGAACAACTCCAAAAGTCCTGAAACTCCAAGAAAGTTATTTTTGGAAATAATAAAAAATATTGGAAGAAGAACCTACGTCAGGGGGGCCTCCACCTATCCACGAGGGTGGGGGGCGCGCCCCCTGCCTCGTGGGCCCCCTGTTGGCCCCCCGGTGCCCATCTTCTGGTGTATGAAGTCTTTCGTCCAAAGAAAAATCATAAGCAAGCTTTCGGGACAAGACTCCGCCGCCATGAGGCAGAACCTTGGCAGAACCAAACTAGTGCTCCGGCAGAGCTGTTCTGCCGGGGACACTTCCCTCCAGGAGGGGGAAATCATCGCCATCGTCATCACCAACGCTCCTCTCATCGGGAGAGGGAAATCTCCATCAACATCTTCACCAGCACCATCTCCTCTCAAACCCTAGTTCATCTCTTGTATCCAATTCTTGTCTCCATGTCTGGGATTGGTACCTGTGGGTTGCTAGTAGTGTTGATTAATCCTTGTAGTTGATGCTAGTTGGTTTATTTGGTGGAAGATCATATGTTCAGATCCTTTATGCATATTAATACCCCTCTGATTATGAGCATGAATATGCTTTGTGAGTAGTTACGTTTGTTCCTGAGGACATGGGAGAAGTCTTGCTATTAGTACTTATGAATTTGGTATTCGTTCGATATTTTGATGAGATGTATGTTGTCTATCCTCTAGTGGTGTTATGTGAATGTCGACTACATAACACTTCACCATTATTTGGGCCTAGAGGAAGGCATTGGGAAGTAATAAGTAGATGATGGGTTGCTAGAGTAACAGAAGCTTAAACCCTAGTTTATGCGTTGCTTCGTAAGGGGTTGATTTGGATCCATATGTTTCATGCTATGGTTAGGTTTACCTTAATACTTTTGTTGTAGTTGCAGATGCTTGCAATAGAGGTTGATCATAAGTGGGATGCTTGTCCAAGTAAGGACAGCACCCAAGCACTGGTCCACCCACATATCAAATTATCAAAGTACCGAACGCGAATCATATGAACGTGATGAAAAATAGCTTGACGATAATTCCCATGTGTCCTCGGGAGCGCTTTTCTTTATATAAGAGTTTGTCTAGGGTTGTCCTTTGCTACAAAAAGGATTGGGCCACCTTGCTGCACTTTATTTACTTTTGTTACTTGTTGCTCATTACCAATTTTCTTATCACAAAACTATCTGTTACCTATAATTTCAGTCTTGCAGAGAATACCTTGCTGAAAACCGCTTATCATTTCCTTCTGCTCCTCGTTGGGTTCGACACTCTTACTTATCGAAAGGACAATGATAGATCCCCTATACTTGTGTCTCATCAAACACCCCATCCTCGAGCACCACGAATATATCCGGATCCTCTTCGAATCCGGGGTCAAGGTCCCGATTGTGGCCCTCTGGCTGTGGGGTGGGGCGGTGAAGCCCTTCGGAGATCTTTCGCCAGTGCTGTTATAAATGGACGGATTAATATGCATTGAAAGTGGCTCAGGGAGTGGAGTGAGTTGAGCAGAGGGGTTGAGACTTACACAACTAGGAGTACTGTACATGGAAAATCCATCTCTGCGCTTGATACGAAGAAATTCCTCTTCCTCCCCTTCGAACAGTTCGGCCAATATTTTGGCCAAAGCGGCGGGGCTATCCGGACCCTTCCGGCAGCAGCGGGAGGCGTCATATTCCCGATTATAGTGCCACATGGGAAGACCTCTGAGCGAGCGTATTTATCTTGCTCATGAGTTGATGAACTTCCGCATTATCTTCCTCCTTGAGGCTCCGAGGGCGCCAGCTGTGGTGTTTCTTCAAAGGAACCCTTGTGAATTCGGGGAGTGCCCTCCGAACCGGGTCAGGAAGTGCGACATCCTCGATGTAGAACCATTTGGAAGGCCATTCTTCGGATGCTTTCTTTGGTGTGCCGGACAGGTATCCGGTCTCGGCGATGCGCCACACCTCGGCTCCACCCACCTCGAATATGGATCCCTCGTGGTTACGCGGGACACGACAGAACCGTTTTCTCCACAACTCAAAATGGGCCTCACAACCCAGGAACAGCTCACAAAGAGCGATGTAACCCACAATGTGCAGGATGGAGGCGGGAGTGAAGTTGTGCAGTTGGAAGCCATCATACTCCAGAAGCCCTCAGAGGAATGGATGAATTGGAAATCCGACACCTCTTAGCAAATAAGGGACGAAGCATACTCGTTCCCCCCAGATGGATTGGGGAAATTCTCCGCCTGGACCTCGTCATTGAAGGAGGTCAACCCTGCCCGAACAGGGACCAGATCCGTGGGGGGAAGAAATACCTATGTTTGCAGCCTCACTAGCTGTCCATGGGATACGAAAAATCTCTCCCAATCGCCTTTTTTCTGGAGCGCAGGGACGGGAGGAAGAGCTAGGAGCGCTAACTATGTTGGAGTGGTCTTTTCTAGCTAGCTCTGAGGATATTTTTCCACATGGTGTTGAATGGATATGAGATCCAATCTCTTTAAATAGACACTCCTCCTTACATGACCGGGGTGTTATGTGTAAAAACACCCTGACCTCTCGCATTCGCTCGACACGTGGAAGATGAAGTTGTTGATACACAGAAACCGAGGGGTACAACATTAAATGGAAAGTCGAATATATCACTTTGAAGTCATCAGAGAAGGAACCCGCCTTGCAATGCCGAAGACAATCTGCGTGCTGGACACCCTGTCATTGAAGCCTGGTTCGGGGCTACTGAGGGAGTCCTGGACTATGGGGTCCTCAGGTATCCGGCCTGTTAGCCATGGGCCGGACTGATGGGCTGTGAAGATACCAAGACCTAAGACTCTACCCGTGTCCGGATGGGACTCTCCTTGGCGTGGAAGACAAACATGGTGACCAAACATGAAGATTCCTTTCTCTATAACTAACTTTATGTAACCCTAGTTCCCTCCGGTGTCTATATAAACCGGAGGGCTAGGTCTGTAGAGGTGAACAATCATAATCGTAGTCATATAGGCTAGACTTCTAGGGTTCTAGCCATTACGATCTCGTGGTAGATCAACTCTTGTAATACTCATATTCATCAAGATCAATCAAGCAGGAAGTAGGGTATTACCTCCATAGAGAGGGCCCGAACCTGGGTAAACATTGTGTACCCTGTCTCCTGTTACCATCGACTTTAGACGCATAGTTCGGGACCCCCTACCCGAGATCCGCTGGTTTTGACACCGACAGTCGTTGCACCAGCTTAATGTGTACTTACACTAGTGGTGCAAAGGATCCGCCACCCCACAGCTCCGTACCATTGACTGAAGAGGCAGTTAACGAAACGGTTAAGTCCCTTCTGAACGAAGATCCGGAAGATTGTGTTAAAGTGGGTCTGGCTCCTTTCTGCAAGCTTAACCTGCCATCGGATGTGAGTCTCTGAATTTATTTACCTTTACCTCATTATTCAAACATTTATTAACTCAACCTTTGATGATCTTTATAGGCTAAATCTGACTTTTGGAAAAAGAAGTATGATCATGAAGCTGCCAAGAAGGCCAGGGCTGTCAAGAAAGCCGCCAATAAGACCACCAAGATAAAAAGAAACCAAGCGCCTTTGATCTGCTTAAACTGGATGACACCTCTGAGTCTGAGGTAGCCCTTGACTCTCTTGGCTCATTTTTCAATCATCTTATTGACACTGACTATTATCAGGCTGACACGGGAGCCAACCAAGCAGCTGAAGAAGAGATAACTATTATTTCCTCCGGCTCAGAACCTTTGCCAAGACAGAAACTTCGACAAGTAACCCGGAAAGTAAGGTTTTTACACCCCTTGGCTTATTTTGATCCTCACTTTCTTTTGAAGCAACAACAACATGAGAATCGATGTCAGACCCGGACAAGCGGCGGTGAAGAGTTGTCCTCCGGCTTACCCAACTCTCCCGCTCCTCGAAAACAGTGAAACGAGGTTCTTTTTAACTTACTCCTTTGACCCATTGGCAGGTCTTATTTGTTTATCACTTAACTCTATTGATGACCAATAACCAGGAAATTGTCCGTTCTTCCTCTAGTGACTCATCGCAAACCGAGTTGCTGGCTTTTAAAACTGCCCCTGGGTAATGGCAATTAATTTTACTCTATAACTCTTTATACTCTTATATTTATACTGACTTTTCATAACCCGTGCAGTGGTCAAGCAAAGCCTAACAAGAAGGCGAAGGTGACCAAGCCAACTAAGGCACCTGAAGTTGCCGAGCCAGAGCGGCAAGTCCTTGTACCTGAAGCTTCTGACAAACAACCAGAAGAAACGGCCACTAACACTCTGCCTGAGATTCCTGACCTCTCCCGTGATCAGACGGATGCCAATCCTGTGCTCACTAAGTCATCCAATCCACTTAAGCTGCCAGAAGACCATGGTGAAGACGTTATGATTACCGGCACCAGTTTCAGCGAACCGGGACGTCCAACCATCTTGGCCAAGCACTCCACTAAAGACGAGTTCATTGAGAGGCGAATAATGAAATTTGACATTGTTGATTACTCTCAACTGACCGTCAATGAAGTATTCTCTGGTTATCTTAACCAAGTTCATTCCAGTCGCGACCTTGAGATTGATATGGTGAAACAGATGCACCAGAAATATGAGGTATGTCTTCCAGCTTTTATGTACCTCCTGCCAGCCCCCAAGTCTACTGTCTATGATAAGATGGAATAGGCTCTAGACTTTAGAAGAATCCATAATCTTCTGTCATAGACTCCCTCCAAGTCCGGATTAAAATTAAACCAGATGTTTAAGTGGTTTTAACTTGCGTCCATAGTCTCGAAGGGCCGGTTTAATTAGCATGAATGAGCCGGTCCTGTTTACCATTGTGTAAGAAAAGAGAGCTTAAGTGCATAACCCCATGAGTCGGCTGGTACTGTTTAAAGCACATCTGGCTCATTATTAAGAAGATACAAGCAATATGCATTAGCCCCCAAGTGCCAAGTAGTCTTGCTTGCAAAGTGCTTGGGACTTTATTCATAAGAGCCGTTTGCTTGAAAAAATTTCTTTGACAAACATTAGCCCCCAAGTTCCGAGTGTTTTTGCTTGCAAAAGACTTGGGACTTATGTTCGTATAACCCTGATATAAATGTGTTGATAACTCTGTACTTCATATAGGCTGCTACTGCTGAACTAGAGTCTTAGTTAAATGATGCAAACACCTGGCTAGCGACTGCTGCCTCTTGAGCACTGCGTTGGTTTTCCCTTGAAGAGGAAACGGTGATGCAGTAAAGTAGCGTAAGTATTTCCCTCAGTTTTTGAGAACCAAGGTATCAATCCAGTAGGAGACTACGCTCGAGTCCCATGCACCTACACAAACAAATAAGAACCTCACAACCAACACAATAAAGGGGTCGTCAATCCCTTCACGGTCACTTACGAGAGTGAGATCTGATATATATGATAAGATAATATTTTTGGTATTTTTATGATAAACAGAAATAAAGATGCAAAGTAAAATAAACGGTAATAGAAATAGCTAAGTGTTGGAAGATTAATATGATGGAAAATAGACCCGGGGGCCATAGGTTTCACTAGTGGCTTCTCTCAAGATAGCATAAGTATTTACGGTGGGTGAACGAATTACTGTCGAGCAATTGATAGAATTGAGCATAGTTATGATAATATCTAGGTATGATCATGTATATAGGCATCACGTCCGTGACAAGTAGACCGAAACGATTCTGCATCTACTACTATTATTCCACACATCGACCGCTATCCAACATGCATCTAGAGTATTAAGTTCATAAGAACAGAGTAATGCTTTAAGCAAGATGACATGATGTAGAGGGATAAACTCATGCAATATGATATAAACCCCATCTTTTTATCCTCGATGGCAACAATACAATATGCGCCTTGCTGCCCCTGCTGTCACTGGGAAAGGACACTGCAAGATTGAACCCAAAGCTAAGCACTTCTCCCATTGCAAGAGAGATCAATCTAGTAGGCCTAACCAAACTGATAATTGGAAGAGACTTGCAAAGATAACTAATCATACATAAAAGAATTCAGAGGAGATTCAAATATGGTTCATAGATAATCTTGATCATAAACCCACAATTCATCGGTCTAAGATAATCGAGGAAACCTTTGTATTGAGATCCAAAGAGAGAGAAGAAGCCATCTAGCTAATAACTATGGACCCGAAGGTCTGAGGTAAACTACTCACACATCATCGGAGAGGCTATGTTGTTGATGTAGAATACCTCCGTGATTAATGTCCCCTCCGACAGGACGCCGGAAAAGGCCCCACGATGGGATCTCATGGGTACAGAAGGTTGCGGTGGTGGAATTAGGTTTTCATGGATGCTCCTGATGGTTTGGGGGTACGTAGGTATATATAGGAGGAAGAAGTAGGTCGGTGGAGCCACGAGGGGCCCATGAGGGTGGAGGGCGCGCCTGGGGGGAGGGGGGTAGGCGCGCCCCCTACCTCGTGGACGCCTTGTTGGTTGCTTGATGTCCACTCCAAGTCCTCTGGATCACGTTTGTTCCGAAAATCATGTTCTCAAAGGTTTCATTCCATTTGGACTCCGTTTAATATATTTTTTTCCGCGAAACACTGAAATAGGCAAAAAAACAACAATTTTGGCTGGGCCTCCGGTTAATAGGTTAGTCCCAAAAATAATATAAAAGTGTATAATAAAGCCCATTAATCATCCAAAATAGAATATAATTTAGCATGGAACAATCAGAAATTATAGATACGTTGGAGACGTATCATCGACTCAGGAAACCGAGACCCGGAAAGCTGAGTCAAAGTTCTAGTTTAGCGTGGCTGAGTCAGAAAAGCTGAAGACTAGTTTTGAAGCGGAGAAAAAGACTTGGGCTGAAGAAAAGACTGCTTTAACGCAGCAGGCGGAGAAGGCAGAGGCAGCTCTTCAAGAGGTGACCACTGAGCTCACCGGCTTAAAATACCGTGTATCTCAGATGGTTTCTGCTATCTTTGGTGAGTCACCTTGCTAGTTATCAAAAGTGAACTCTTGTTGTGATAATATAACCCGCCTTTAACCAATCTGTGATATATCAAGGTTCCAGGAGCTGCAACCTTAATCAAGACATGTTGGTGAAGCTCAAAGCTATTTTTACGCTTGTCGAACAGGTGTACACCAGAGCTCAACGTGCGCTGGCCGCAATCTCTCCAACAAATCAAGCGCCTATGTCGGTGTCAAAACCGGTGGATCTCGGGTAGGGGGTCCCGAACTGTGCATCTAGGCTTATGGTAACAGGAGACAAGGGACACAATGTTTTTACCCAGGTTCAGGCCCTCTCGATGGAGGTAAAACCCTACTCCTGCTTGATTAATATTGATGATATGGGTAGTACAAGAGTAGATCTACCACGAGATCAGAGAGGCTAAACCCTAGAAGCTAGCCTATGGTATGATTGTTGTTCTGTCCTACGGACTAAACCCTCCGGTTTATATAGACACCGGAGGGGGCTAGGGTTACACAGAGTCGGTTACAATGGGAGGAGATCTACATATCCGTATTGCCAAGCGTGCCTTCCATGCCAAGGAAAGTCCCATCCGGACACGGGACGAAGTCTTCAATCTTGTATCTTCATAGTCCAAGAGTCCGGCCAAAGGTTATAGTCCGGCTACCCGGACACCCCCTAATCCAGGACTCCCTCAATAGCCCCTGAACCAGGCTTCAATGACGACGAGTCCGGCGCGCGGATTGTCTTCGGCATTGCAAGGCTGGTTCCTCCTCCGAATACTTCATAGAAGATTTTGACCACAAGGATAGTGTCCGGCTCTACAAAATAAGTTCCACATACTGCCGTAGAGAGAATAATATTTACACAAATCTAATCTACTGACGTATTCTGTAGCATGACATCGCACCACAGCCAAGCCTTTATTCGAATCATTTTTACTGTCCCACCTCAGCGCGTTTGGCGAGGCAGTTTCCTTTTCACGTCTTGTCGAAGCAGAGATTGTGCCCCCTTTATTTACGGGATTCTCATTAACACGGACGTGGGTAACCCAGTCGTGCCCGTTGGTATGTCTCCTCGATCAAAGGTAAGTCCCAGACGGTCACGGGGAGGGCTCTTGGTATTCAACCTCTTATAAAGAGACCAAGGCTTTACTCCTTTCTTTCGACCTCAATCGAATCCGCCTCTCGCCTCGAGTTCCAACACCCAGGGCTCCAGATTTAGGCGCTTCGGACCTTCGATGATGTCCGGCTCCAACCGTCAAGGCCGATGGATGCCTTCCTCCGTCATGGAGGAAGACGTGCTAAAGCTGAGAGATGCCAGGTATTTGACCGGCGAAATCTCGCATAGGCTGCCTGCTCAAGGGCAGGTTATTCCCACTCCCAAGCCCGGTGAGAGCGTGGTGTTCATATCTCACTTCCTCCGAGGGCTGGGCTTCACGACGGATCCCTTCGTGAGGGGGCTCATGTTCTATTATGGGCTGGAATTTCACGACTTAGCTCCGGAGTCCATCCTCCACATCACATCATTCATCATCGTGTGCGAATTGCTTTCCTCCGTATTACTCCTCACTTCGGACTGTGGCTCAAGACCTTTAAAGTAGAGACAAAGATGATCGAGGGACAGCACGCGGAGTGTGGAGGCGCTGTTATAAGCAAGAATGCCGACGCTCCATGGCCCGAGGGCTCTTTTCAAGAGGAGTCCAGCTTATGGCAACAAGAGTGGTTTTATATCACAGCTCCCAGGGGTACCAAGTGGGTGGCACCGCCTGCTTTCCGCTTGGGCCCCCCGCCCCGACTAGCGCCATAGGTCAATAAGGGGCTGGACTGCGGGCCAGCAAAGGACGTGCCCCTGCTGCAGGTTGTGGTGACGCAGGTCATGTTGATTCGCCGAACCCTACCCTGCAAACGTCGCCCCCTCCGCCTGTGGGAGTTCAATACGGAGGGTCCACGAGCTCTCCAACATTTTATGGGCGCGACGCCTGCGGAGATGTACAAATTGTTCTTCGGACCACAAGCAGTGTGTCCGGACTCTACTGAGGACGCAGGTCTGAGCTGAAATCGTCCGGATACTCAAGTAAGTATCCCTGTGCCTTGACACGCCATCCGTACATTTATCACAACATCGCCCTTAAAAGAGCCATCCTTGAAACAGGAGTGGATAGCGAGGGCGAAGTTAATCAGGTTTCCGGCCCCCCTTCTTGAGACCTCGCCGGATTCCTTGTTAACTAGGATGCTGGAGATCGCGCCTTCGAAAGAAAACGAAGGGGGGACAAGGAAGCTACTGCCTCCCCGAAGGAGGCTGTGCAGAAAGGAGGAATCGAAAATTCCTCTCCTCAGGGGAAGAAGAGGACCGCCTCTGAAGACCCGGAGACCATGGTCTCAAAGCGGGGGAAGAAATCTTCGCCAGAGGGTCCTGTGCCGGGGGATACTTCGGCAGTATTATGCCCTCAAGGGGATCATCCCTCCACCGAGCCGTAAGTAGAGAGGGGTTTTTTAAGAAATGAGAGAAATCCTTGCTTTATTTTGAGGAAAGTAACCGAAAATTTACCTTGTAGTTCGGACCTTAGCCCTTCTCAGCAGCGCTCGTCTTCAGGGGATCTTCTTCCGGAGATGATGGAGAGCGGAATGCCTCCCCCTGTCGTACCGCCTTACGAGGCGGGTGACCTCGAGGTATCGTCGCAGAGGGTTTCTCCTAATCCGGCAGGGCCGGAAGGCAGTCATATGGCCCCCCAAAGCCCTCCGTGCCCAGCCTTTGAAAAAGGCAATCGAATGAGTCCGACACCGCCTAGTGCACGGTCGGAGGTTCTGAAGGATCTGCTAGGGCGAGTGTCTATCTCAGAGGAGCACCGTTCATTGATGGGTACGGTAATTGAAAGGATTTCATCCATGGAGAGCTGGTTGCACAAGGCTGTCAGGAGTTTACTGACAGGTTTTGAGGTACGCGAGATGATGTACCTTTTGACAGTTCCTCATATTTAAGATGCGCCCTGTGTAGATAGTAGCCCCTGAGACTCTATGTGCTGCCAAATGTGACGGCACGCACAGGATCATAATCCCAGGTATAATGTGCCGCCTTCCTATGTAGGTGGCGAAGTGTCCGGTGGCTAGCTGGACTGATAAATTTGCCAAGCTAAAGCGGCAACTTGACATGGCAGATGCCGACATCGCGCTTGTCAACAATCGGTTTGACGAGGCACAAGGTATGTAATTTCTCTGGAGGCACCTGGTAAGAGGAGCTTGATGCCAGTATCTTGCAATGTGTGCGCTTGATGCAGATGGGGCTGCCGTCATGGAGGACCTTCGGGCGGAACTTGCCCGAGCCAAGGAGCAGGATAGGAAAAGCGATGCGGCTACCTTAAAGGCGGTTGAAGAGCTGAAAGCCGAACAGGCTGCTCACTGCCGAAGCAAGAAGGAAATGGCCGAGATGGCTATGAAGTTGAAGAGCGATTTTGACCGCTGCAAGCTTCTTGAAAAAGAAGATCGGCCGGAGCGGACGGACCAAGAGAAGTCCACTACAGCGGCCAAGGATGCTCCTTCTGCGATGAGAGCGGTGAAGGAGGAGCTACGTCAGGCCGGAGAGATCGCGGTTGGAAAGCCCTTTATGCTGCGGATGAAGTTCGGGGATCCTAAATATGCTCCGTTGGACCAGATGTGGAGTTCGGCGGACGCATATCTGGATTTAGCGGCGAGTGCCGCTGATGCGGCCGAACACTTCCGAGATCAGAAAGATCGCGAAGTGGAAAAGCTCTTCTGGTCGCAGTTCCACAATCCAGAGCGTCCGCTTCCATTAACCGATCGTTTGGCTGAATGGGCCGAGCTGAATAGATTATCCGGACTCGCCATGAAGTATGTCGTGGGTCATCTGTGGCCGGAAAGGCCAAAGCCGAACAGTTATTTTAGCTTGGTGCAGCGGTTCCTTGGTGCGGTGCCATATATCAACGCGATGAAGAGGTCAGCATGCATAGAGGGTGCGCGGATGGCCCTTGCCCGTGTCAAGACATACTGGGCGGAGATGGAGGCCACCGCTGTTGCATCCCAAGACTCGGACGGAAGCCGAGTACCTGCCGAGCACTATTTTCAGGAAGTTCTGCAAGGCGCTCGTTTAATAGAGACGCAGTGCTCGAAGGATATTATGTTCGAATAACATGTATTATTGTAAAACAATATTTTCATGAATTGTAGAAGCTTTTTATACTTGTGTCTGCAAGAATTATAATACCTCCTGTGCGGCCGTTAAGGTATATGTGTATATAATCTGAAAGATGGCAGTCGTCGGTTTCAGCCCCCACGCATATAATGGGGGGGGGGGGGTGATCGCAGAAGGCGCATTTTCACACTTGATCCAATGTCTTGGTCCGTGAAGGAGGTGATAGCGCAGCGAACTAGGCAATCGGACTATAATGCTTTATCACTTTCACTTAGCCATAGGAGTTTGACAGTGAGGCTACTATATAGCCCCTGGTGGCGTCGCGCTCGCCTGAACTCGGGGCGCGTGTGAGCCTGGCCAGGAAACAGCCCTTCGTTAATGCGGAGGAATCGCGAAGATTCTGGTAGGTCATCGAGTGGTTGACCAGTCTCACGCTATATCATGACAGTCAGTTTTCGGCTTTCCCTACTGACGTGCTCGCCTGGCTGAACTGGGGCACAATCGCAGTAGTTCTCCTGGTGCCGCCTTAGCCGATAGAGCGGAATGTAAGGCAGAAAAACACAGGAGCCGGGCAAACCCAACATTTGACCAAAGACATGATTCGAAGCTGATGCATATAAGGCCAAACTTGCGACGCCGAACACTCCCTAAGGTATTCAGTCTTTATGAAAACGGGCTGAACAGCGCCCTTGGTAATAAGCCCCTGGTGTCCAGGTACGCGCAAAATTCTGACGTGGCCACATGCCAAGACGCCAGCCTCCTCCTCGGTTATACTAAGAATCCGGGGGATGTGTATAAACAAGAGACAATGAAAAAGGTTTACGCAGGGTCTTAATCTAAAAAGAATCCTTGGAACGGGTCCCTGCTGCACGTCCGCGCCTGTGTCTCTGTTGTGCCATGTCCTGGACGGGTATAGCATGGTGTTCATCTGAAAAAGAGAGGAACTTTAGTTGAAAAAAGGTCGTGCGAAATGTACGTTGTACTAAATAAACAAAGTATAATTCAAAATGGGTAAAATTCAGCCTTATTGTCTCTTGTTTTACATGCGCGGAGCCCCTTGTACAGGGGTATACGACTATTAAGCCTTTATCAATTGTGTGTTTACGCCAGACTCGTCTAGCCACGTCCGTGGTCTTAACAACCTGTTTAGGTGCTTTGATTGGTGAAGCCGCTTTAGTGTGTGGCTGTCAATGTAGCCGCACAGTATTCCGCGCGGGAGGAACACTCAATGTTTCCCTTCAGTGACATGATGCCTCGTGGACCGGGCATATTAAGCGTGAGAGACGCATAATACGATATTGCGTTAAAGCGGGCGAAAGCTTCGCGTCCCAGTAGTGCTTGATAGCCACTTGAAAATGGGGCGATGTGGAAGGTTAGCTTTTTGCTACGGAAGTTATCGAGGGAACAGAACATAACTTCTAGTAGGAGGGAACCCGTGCAATGGGCTTCTGGGCCTGGCGTTACTCCTTTAAAGGAAGTATTGCTATGGCTAATTTTTGTTGGGTCCATCCCCATTTTGCAGACTGTGTCCTGATATAGCAAGTTTAAACCACTGCCGCCGTCCATCAGGACTCGTGTGAAGTGGAATCCGTCAATTATCGGATCTAACACCAAGGCAGCCCAACCTGCGTGCCGGATACTTCTGGAATAGTCCTGATGGTCGAAGGTGATTGGTTTTGACAACCAGAGGCGAGGCTCTTTTGTGATAGGCCGCATGGCGCATATCTCTGTGGGCGCCGCTTCGTTTCTCCCTTTTGTCACGTGTAGTAAGTTTACTGTTTTGACTTCTTGTGGGAATTTCTTTTGTTCCCTAGTGCTCTGTTTGTGGGATTCATCATTGTCCTCACTTGGTGTATCCAGCCCCTTGTGTTCGGCATTGAGTTTGCCGGATTGCTTGAAGACCCAACATTCTCTATGGGAATGATTAGCGGGCTTCCTGGGTGTGCTGTGGATTTGACATATCTTGTCTAGGATTTTGTTTAGATTAGAGAGTTCGTCCCTGTTATCTTTAAGGGGCAGCTTTTGCTGACCCTGCCGAGAGCTTTTGAATCCGGCGTTGAGTGCCGTGCTCTTCGGGCTGTTCCCTTATTCCGGCGCTGGTCTTTGCTGCGTCGTGGCTTCCCGTTTCCATCCCTGACTTCGGATGTACTTGGTTCGCTGGTGCTGCGTCTTGCCAACCAGCTGTCCTCTCCCGCACAAAAGCGGGTCATGAGGCCTGTTAATGCGGCCATTGTTCTTGGCTTTTCTTGGCTGAGGTGTCTGGCGAGCCATTTGTCTCAAACGCTGTGTTTGAAAGCTGCTAAGGCTTCGGCATCCGGACAGTCGACTATCTGGTTCTTTTTAGTAAGGAATTTGTTCCAAAGCTTCCGGGCTGACTCTCCGGGTTGTTGAGTTATATGACTTAAATCGTCTGCATCCGGTGGTCGGACATAGGTCCCTTGAAAATCTGCCCGAAAAGCGTCCTCGAGCTCTTCCCAACTTCCAATGGTGTTTTCGGGAAGGCCTTTAAGCCAATGTCGGGCTGTCCCTTTGAGCTTGAGGGGTAGGTATTTTATGGCATGGAGGTCGTCTCCTTTGGCCATGTGGATATGGAGGATATAGTCCTCAATCCAGACTCCATGGTCCGTCGTTCCGTCGTATGCCTCTATGTTTACGGGTTTGAATCCCGCTGGAAATTCATGGTCCAGCACCTCATCGGTGAAACATAGGGGGTGTGCAGCACCCCTGTATTGGGGTGTGCCGTGGTGTTCGGATACTTATTGCGTTGCATTTCTTACTAGAGCTTGCTTTCTTGGCCCGTAGATAGATCTAGCTGGGCCATCTTTTTGATGCGAATCCTTGGGTGGATCGCGTGTCGGCTTGTGTGCGGCACCGTTTGCCGCTCTATGTTGGCCATGGGGTCGTCTATCCGACCGGGTGGCTTCCTTGTTTGTTGATTGCGGGGGCTCTAAGGCCTCCTCATCAAATTCAGGCAGTAGCTTTCGCTTCGGGTAGCTCTTTGTGTGGCGACTACCGCCGTATTTGTTTGCGGTGTTGAGTACTTTGCTCTATCTGATTCTGAGTGCATCTTCCGCAGTTTTGACCTTCTGCTTCTGCTTTTTCAGGCTACGCGCAGTGGCGACGAGCCTTTTGTGGAGGTTCTTCTGTTCCAGAAACTTGTCCGGCATGAGTTCGTCCGGACTGTTATCTTCTCCTGGGACGGGTTGTTCGGTTTGTTTATCCAAGTTGCCTTGTTCGGACGGTTGCTCGATGCCATGTTCATCGTCCGCCGGCTCACCCTGCTCTGTGGCTGGGTCTGTATGGCCACTGTCTCTGTCGAGGTGGGGCTTGGAGCGGCGCTTACGCCGCCGCTTTGACTGCTTTTCGAGGGAATGATCCTTCGTTGCGTCCTCCCGTTCTTCGTCGTCGTTTCCTTTGGGTGTGTCCACCATGTATACATCGTAGGATGGGGTGGCTGTCTAGTGCCCTATAGGCGCTGGTTCCTGTTCGTCTCCTACATCGTCGTCCATACTGTCGATGTCTTCGGAGTCGAAGTCTAGCATGTCGGTTAAATCATTGACAGTGGCTATGAAGTGGGTGGTGGGTGGGCGTCCAATTTCTTCGTCGCCTGCATCCCAATCCAGCTGGTCATAATCCGACCAGGACTCTCCTGACAAAGAGAGAGACCTTAGTGAATTCAGAATGTCGTCGAAGGGCGAGTGCTGAAAGATATCCGCGGTGGTGAATTCCATGATCGGCGCCCAATCGGATCCTATTGGCAGGGGCGCGGAGGGTTCGGAGTCCGGAGAAGAGTCCGACACTTTGGAGTCACGAGCTTCGCAGAGGGTAAAGCTGGTGTTCGGCTCAATCACCGTTGAGACTGCAGCCCCCGCGGCGGGGTCTAGCCACCCGTCCTCGATCGGCGCAGTCGTCTCCGAGCTAAGGGTCGGAGCGGATGCAGGTGCGGCCTCCAGGCACTGTTCGGCGGCAGAGCTAAATCATTCCCATCGTGATAGTGTGGGACGCCCGGCTGTGGCTCGATTCCGTTGAAGATCAAGTCTCCGCGGATGTCAGTCGTATAGTTCAAACTTCCAAATCTGACCTGATGGCCAGGGGCATAGCTTTCGATCTTCTCCAGATGGCCAAGTGAATTAGCCCGTAGTGCAAAGCCGCCGAATACGAAGATCTGTCCGGGGAGAAAAGTCTCACGTTGGACCGCATCGCTGTCGATGATCGGAGGAGCCATCGGGCCTAAAGATGATGACACAGAGGAACTCTCAATGAAAGCACCAATGTCAGTGTCAAAACCGGCGGATCTAGGGTAGGGGGTCCCAAACTGTGCGTCTAGGCGGATGGTAACAGGAGACAAGGGACACAATGTTTTTACCCAGGTTCGGGCCCTCTCGATGGAGGTAAAACCCTACTCCTGCTTGATTAATATTGATGATATGGGTAGTACAAGAGTAGATCTACCACGAGATCAGAGAGGCTAAACCCTAGAAGCTAGCCTATGGTATGATTGTTGTTCTGTCCTACAGACTAAACCCTCTGGTTTATATAGACATCGGAGGGGGCTAGGGTTACGCAGAGTCGGTTACAATGGGAGGAGATCTACATATCCGTATTGCCAAGCTTGCCTTCCACGCCAAGGAAAGTCCCATCCGGACACGGGGCAAAGTCTTCAATCTTGTATCTTCATAGTCCAAGAGTCCGGTCAAAGGTTATAGTCCGGCTACCCGGACACCCCCTAATCCAGGACTCCCTCAGCCTACTATGTTGATAGATGTCTTGAAGAAACTGTATGTGCTACCTGCAAGATTTGATGAGATGAAACGGTCATCTGCAAGAGCCGGTGCTGTGACGGCTTTGAGCCGGGCCAAGGCATGGGTACCAGAGCTTGACCCGTCTAAGGTAGCCACTGGTTACCCAAGCTTAAAAGAAGATGGTATGTCGTTTGACCAGAAGGACTTCTCTGCTTGTGTGAAAGAGATACGTCCCATGGCGACTATGATTACCAATGACTCGGATCTTTGAAAATACCATCCGGCTTATAATAGGGAGGACCAGAAGATGCCGACCTCGGCTTAAAGAGTGATGAATGTAATCCCCCCAATTCGTAAGCACACTTTTGCCCCTGAAGTTGAGCCGTCTGATCTTATAGATGATGAAGCTAAATTTCAAGCTTTATCTGGCATCGACTGGTCATCGCCAAATTTTCAGACGGTGGAGGAGGACGAAGAACCGGCAAGGGATGACCCAGAAGCCTCCAGTCAGCAAGGCCAAGAAGATTGAACCGCCGGGCGGTTTATAATTGATCCTTGAAAAACCACTTGATCTCATTCAGCTCATGGAGCTATGTAATAGGGCAGTAAAAACTTGAATCTGCCGTGCCATCGTGCACATTTATGCTTTTTGCTTAATACTGCTGATCCGCCTGGCTTAAGAAAAGCCATTATGGGTATGATATCCTTTGATTTATGCAGATCTGAATGATTATTATCCTGCACACAAAGAAAGTACAAGCGCCCTTGCGGCTTATCGCCGGGTGGGTCATGATACCCAATTGAAGCCGCTGGGGACGAACAGTCCATAACCAGAGCTGGTCTGACAATTGTAAAATAAAAATGTCATACCTGTAGTATATGCTTCGACTGCCAACTTATCATCTTTGCATAATTAAAAGTGTTAGAGCTGTAACTCTAAACATTAGAGTATGATACTCTGGCGACTTAGAGTCTACCATCCTGGCGGGTTATAGAGACCCAGAAGATGCTTCAAATATGAGCCATAAGTAGGGCAGCTGGGCACGACTTGTAAAAAAACAGAAGTCAAAGAAGAAATCATCGAATATAAATGAGAAATCAAAAGAAATTCGAGGCTTTTGTGGGCTGCCAAGCCAAAGTGTCTTCTTCAATGAAACTAGCCAGAGCCACTGGATTGTTCATGTGTTCCGTGAGCCTGACTCACAGTACCCAATCGACATTTGAACCCTAGATAAAGTCTGGTCTTGCTCAAAGACTTATCAGGAGTACGCGGGGCCAGAGTAACAACATACATCACGGGCCGATTTATCCAAGTTTCAAGGAAGGCGTCTTATGAAGCCTGTATCTATCCTGACTATCTGTAAACTGTGCTCTCGCATGACAAGCCACTGTTTGAACCTTAACAAGCTCAGATCTTGGTCGAGACGCCGTAAAGATTGATTGTTAAGAGTTCGACGGGTCAATCGGGATTACCCAATGGAGTTGAAGCAGCTGGCTACAGGTAGGATGACCCGGAAAGGTTGTGTCCTCTTTGGTCGAATACGCCTATGTTTGGACAGAACCAGGTCAAGAGGGTGGTAACGTTTGATGTCTACTACACAACCTTCTTCTTGTAGACGTTGTTGGGCCTCCAAGTGCAGAGGTTTGTATGACAGTAGCAAATTTTCCCACAAATGGATGACCTAAGGTTTATCAATCCGTGGGAGGCATAGGATGAAGGTGGTCTCTCTCAAGCAACCCTGCAACCAAATAACAAAGAGTCTCTTGTGTCCCCAACACACCCAATACAATGGTAAATTGTATAGGTGCACTAGTTCGGTGAAGAGATGGTGATACAAGTGCAATATGGATGGTAGATATAGGTTTTTGTAAACTGAAAATACAAAAACAGCAAGGTAGCAAGCGATAAAAGTGAGCACAAATGGTATTGCAATGCTAGGAAACAAGGCCTAGGGTTCATACTTTCACTAGTGCAAGTTCTCTCAACAATAATAACATAATTGGATCATATAACTATCCCTCAACATGAAACAAAGAGTCACTCCAAAGTCACTAATAGCGGAGAACAAACGAAGAGATTATGGTAGGGTACGAAACCACCTCAAAGTTATTCTTTCCAATCAAATTGTTGGGCTATTCCTATAAGTGTCACATACAGCCCTAGAGTTCATACTAGAAAAACACTTTAAGACACAAATCAACCAAAACCCTAATGTCACCTAGATACTCCAATGTCACCTCAAGTATCTGTGGGCATGATTATACGATATGCATCACACAATCTCAATTCATCTACTCAAACCAACACATATAACCTCAAAGAGTGCCCTAAAGTTTCTACCGGAGAATCACGACGAAAACGTGTGCCAACCCCTATGCATAGGTTCATGGGCGGAACCCGCAAGTTGATCACCAAAACATACATCAAGTGGCACATGGTATCCCATTGTCACCACAGATACGCACGACAAGACATACATCAAGTGTTCTCAAATCTTTAAAGACACAATCTGATAAGATTACTTCCAAGGGGAAACTCAATCCATTACAAGAGAGTAGAGGGGGAGAAGAAACATAAGATCCAACTATAATAGCAAAGCTCGCGATACATCAAGATCGTGCCAAATCAAGAACATGAGAGAGAGAGAGATCAAACACATAGCTACTGGTACATACCCTCAGCCCAGAGGGTGAACTACTCCCTCCTCATCATGGAGAGCGTCGGGATGATGAAGATGGCCACCGGTGAGGGTTCCCCCCCTCCGGCAGGGTGTCGGAACAGGGTCCCGATTGGTTTTTGGTGGCTACAAAGGCTTGCGGCGGCGGAACTCCCGATCTATTCTCTGTTTTGGAATTTTTAGGGTACGACGATATATATGGGTGAAAGAGGTACGTCGGGGGAGCCACGGGGGCCCCACGAGGCAGGGGGCGCGCCCTAGGGGGGTGGGCGCGCCCCCCACCCTCGTGGGTAGCCCGTATCTCCCCTGACATGCACTCCAAGTTCGTTGGGTTGCTTTCCTTTCGAAAATAACTTCTCTAGTTGATTTCGTTCCATTTCGACTCCGTCTAATATTCCTTTTCTTCGAAACACTGAAATAGGCATAAAACTGCAAATGTGGGCTGGGCCTCCGGTTAATAGGTTAGTCCCAAAAATAATATAAAAGTGGATAATAAAGCCCAGTATTTCCCAAAATAGTAGATAATATAGCATGGAGCAATCAAAAATTATAGATACGTTGGAGACGTATCAAGCATCCCCAAGCTTAATTCCTGCTCATCCTCGAGTAGGTAAATGATAAAAAAGAATTTTTGATGCGGAATGCTAGTTGGCATAATTTCAATGTAATTTTTCTTGATTGTGATATGAATATTCAGATCCGAAAGATTCAAGACAAAAGTTCATATTGACATAAAAATAATAATACTTCAAGGATACTAACCAAACATGTCGTCACAAAATAACATGGCCAAAGAAAGTTATCCCTACAAAATCATATAGTCTGGCTATGGTCTATCTTCACCACACAAAGTATTTAAATCATGCACAACCCCGATGACAAGCCAAGAAATTTTTTCATACTTTAACATTTTCAAAACTTTTTCGATATTCATGCAATACATGAGCGTGAGCCATGGATATAGCACTATATATGGAATAAAATGGTGGTTGTGGAGAAGACAAAAAGAGGGGAAGATAGTCTCACATCAACTAGGCGTAACAACGGGCTATGGAGATGCCCATCAATAGATATCAATGTGAGTGAGTAGGGATTGCCATGCAATGGATGCACTAGAGCTATAACTATATGAAAGCTCATCAAAAGAAACTAAGTGGGTGTGCATCCAACTTGCTTGCTCACGAAGACCTAGGGCAATTTTGAGGAACCCCATCATTGGAATATACAAGCCAAGTTCTATAATGAAAAATTCCCACTAGTATATGAAAGTGACAAAATGAGAGACTCTCTATCATGAAGATCATGGTGCTACTTTGGAGCACAAGTGTGGTAAAAGGATAGTAACATTGTCCCTTCTCTCTTTTTCTCTCATCATTTTTTATTTGGGCCCTTTTTTCTTCTCCTTTTTTTGTGGCCTCTTTTCTTTTATTTTCTTTTATTTTTCGTCCGGAGTCTCATCCCGACTTGTGGGGGAATCATTGTCTCCATCATCCTTTTCTCACTGGGACAATGCTCTAATAATGATGATCATCAAACTTTTATTTTCTTACAACTCAACAATTACAACTCGATACTTAGAACAAGATATGACTCTATATGAATGCCTCCGGCAGTGTACCGGGATGTGCAATGACTCATGAGTGACATGTATGAAAGAATTATGAACGGTGGCTTTGCCACAAATATGATGTCAACTACATGATCATGCTAGCAATATGACAATGATGGAGCGTGTCATAATAAACAGAATGGTGGAAGGTTGCATGGAAATATATCTCGGAATGGCTATGGAAATGCCATGATAGGTAGGTATGGTGGCTGTTTTGAGGAAGTTATAAGGTGGGTGTATGATACCGGCTAAAGGTGCGCGGTATTAGAGAGGCTAGCAATGGTGGGAGGAAAAAGTGCACATAATCCATGGACTCAACATTAGTCATAAAGAACTCATATACTTATTGCAAAAATCGAGAAGTTATCAAAGCAAAGTATTACGCGCATGCTCCTAGGGGGATAGATTGGTAGGAAAAGACCATCGCTCGTCCCCGACCGCCACTCATAAGGAAGACAATCAATAAATAAATCATGCTCCGACTTCATCACATAACGGTTCACCATACGTGCATGCTACGAGAATCACAAACTTTAACACAAGTATTTCTCAAATTCACAACTACTCAACTAGCATGACTCTAATATCACCATCTTCATATCTCAAAACAATTATCAAGCATCAAACTTCTCATAGTATTCAACACACTCATAAGAAAGTTTTTACTAGTCTTGAATACCTAGCATATTAGGATTATTGAAGCAAATTACCATGCTTTTTAAGACTCTCAAAATAATATAAGTGAAGCACGGGAGTTCATCTATTTCTTCAAAATAAAACTACCACCATGCTCTAAAGGATATAAGTGAAGCACTAGAGCAAATGACAAACTACTCTGAAAGATATAAGTGAAGATCAATAAGTAGTCGGATAATTATGCAACTATGTGAAGACTCTCTAACATTATGAATTTCAGATATTGGTACTTTATTCAAACAGCAAGCAAAGCTAAAGAAAATAAAATGACGCTCCAAGCAAAATACATATCATGTGGTGAATAAAAATGTAGCTCCAAGTAAAGTTACCGATGAACGAAGACGAAAGAGGGGATGCCACCCAGGGCATCCCCAAGCTTAGATGCTTGGTTATCCTTGAATATTACCTTGGCGTGCCTTGGGCATCCCCAAGCTTAGGCTCTTACCACTCCTTATTCCATAGTCCATCGAATCTTTACCCAAAACTTGAAAACTTCACAACACAAAACTTAAAAGAAAACTCGTAAGCTCCGTTAGCGAAAGAAAACAAAACACCACTTCAAGGTACTGTGATGAACTCATTCTTTATTTATATTGGTGTTAAACCTACTGTATTCCAACTTCTCTATGGTTTATAAACTATTTTACTAGCCATAGATTCATCAAAATAAGCAAACAACACACGAAAAAACAGAATCTGTCAAAAACAGAACAGTCTATAGTAATCTGTAACTAACGCAAACTAATGGAACTCAACAAATTCTAAAATAAATTCGTGGACCTGAGGAATTTGTCTAGTAATCATCTTCAAAAAGAATCAACTAAATATCACTCCCCAGTAAAAAGTTTTAGCTAATCTCGTGAGCGCTAAAGTTTCTGTTTTTTACTGCATGATCATAAAGACTTCACCCAAGTCTTCCCAAAGGTCCTACTTGGCACAAACACTAAATAAAACACAAAACCACATCTAAACAGAAGCTAGATGGATTATTTATTCCTAAACAGAACCAAAAATCAATAAACTAAAATAAAATAGGGTTGCCTCCCAACAAGCGCTAACGTTTAACGCCCCTAGCTAGGCATTATGACTTCAATGATGCTCACATAAAAGATAAGAATTGAAACATAAATAGAGCATCATGAAGAATATGACTAGCACATTTAAGTCTAACCCACTTCCTATGGATAGGGATTTTGCGAGCAAACAACTTATGGGAACAATAATCAACTTGCATAGGAAGGTAAAACAAGCATAACTTCAAAACTTTAAGCACATAGAGAGGAAACTTGATATCATTGCAATTCCTACAAGCATATATTCATTCCTTATAATAATTTTCAGTAGCATCATGAATGAATTCAACAATATAACCAGCACCTAAAGCATTCTTTTCATGATCTACTAGCATAGAAATTTTATTACTCTCCACATAAGCAAATTTTTTCTCATGAATAACAGTGGGAGTATCATAAGAGACTTGAATACTATAAATTGTTTCCACAGTAAAAGAGTAATGTTCAGAGAAAAGGGTACTCATAATCATGACAAGTTTTATAAATATAATTATCACTACTTTTTATAGCATAAGTTTCATCACAATAATCATCATAGGTAGCAACTTTGTTCTCATCATAATCGATTGAAACCTCTTCCGAAATAGTGGATACATCACTAAATAAGGTCGTGACCTCTCCAAATCCACTTTCATCAATATAATCATCATAAGTAAAAGGCATGCTATCATCATAACTACTTTTCATATCAAAACTTGAGAGGCTAAAAATATCATCATCATTAAACATAGCATCCCCAAGCTTGGGACAAACATTAATTGCAACAAATATATTCTCAAATGTCATCCTCATCAAACATAGCTTCCCCAAGCTTGGGCCTTTTCATATCATAAGCATGACCACTCTCATCATTAATTGTATGGATAGCACCAATAGTATAGCAATTACCATATTCTTTCAAGCAAGTGCGAAAAAGATTTTCAAGATCATAAGAAGTATCATTATCTTCCCAATCGTAATCATCACAACAAGCAATAGGCATAACGAGATCATCATCAAGTGTATCATCTTCATTTTCATGAGGCACAACAATAATAGGAGCAACTTTATTTGGGAGGGATGCCTTTTTACCTCTCTTCCTTTTTCTTTTCTTCTTCTTCACCACATCATGTGTGGGTTCAATCCTCTTTTTGGAGCTCCTTATTATTGACATTGGTTGAGCAGAAGGCTCCTCCTCGTTACCTGATTCATCATAAGAAATAATAGGAGGATATTGGGAAGTCTCTTCCCTTTCATTAGTATTCTCTTCATCTTCTATTTGTTTTCTTTTCTTTATGTAATTGGCAATATAAGGATTTTCAATACAATTCACCGCATAATACATATAAATCTTCTCTAGATCAAAATCAAGAAATCTATCAAGATTAAATTTTGGAATACCCTCAGTTATACGTTTCATTTATTCATAACCCAAAAGAAGGCTAAGCTCTTTATGATGCTCAAGGGTAATCAAATTATCACAATATTTGGACACAACTTGATCATGAAACAAATAGCATTGGAGCTTTAAATGACCATGTTCATTGCAAAGTTCATAAGGGGTACTATAAATATTGAATCTTTCAGCGCATTCATCTAGCTCTTCTTGCAACCATTTGGTTTGTAAGTACTTATGCCTCTTGCAATATCTATCTTCCCTATTTGGTGTGTACTTGCAAACATGCACTCCACAAAATTTGACATGTTTATAGGAGGCATTTTCATCATAACTAGCGCAATCATCATTAGCATCATGGATATTCAGAGAATTAGTACTAACAACATTGCAATCATGCTCATCATTCAAATATTTAGTGCCAAACATTTTAAAGATTTCTTCTTCTAGCATTTGAGCACAATTATCCTTTCCATCATACTCACGAAAGATATTAAAAAGGTGAAGCGTATGAGACAAACTCAATCCATTTTTTTGTAATTTTCTTTTATAAACTAACTAGTGCTAAAACAAGAAACAAAAAGATTCGATTGCAAGATCTAAAGATATACCTTCACTTACCTAGCCTCCTCGGCAACGGCGCCAGAAAAGAGCTTGATGTCTACTACACAACCTTCTTCTTGTAGACGTTGTTGGGCCTCCAAGTGCAGAGGTTTGTAGGACAGTAGAAAATTTCCCTCAAGTGGATGACCTAAGGTTTATCAATTCGTGGGAGGCGTAGGATGAAGATGGTCTCTCTCAAGCAACCCTGCAACCAAATAACAAAGAGTCTCTTGTGTCCCCAACACACCCAATACAATTGTAAATTGTATAGGTGCACTAGTTCAGCGAAGAGATGGTGATACAAGTGCAATATGGATGGTAGATATAGTTTTTTGTAAACTGAAAATATAAAAACAGCAAGGTAGCAAGCGATAAAAGTGAGCACAAACGATATTGCAATGCTAGGAAACAAGGCCTAGGGTTCATACTTTCACTAGTGCAAGTTCTCTCAACAATAATAACATAATTGGATCATATAACTATCCCTCAACATGCAACAAAGAGTCACTCCAAATTCACTAATAGCGGAGAACGAACGAAGAGATTATGGTAGGGTACGAAACCACCTCAAAGTTATTCTTTCCAATCAATCCGTTGGGCTATTCCTATAAGTGTCACAAATAGCCCTAGAGTTCGTACTAGAATAACACCTTAAGACACAAATCAACCAAAACCCTAATGTCACATAGATACTCCAATGTCACCTCAAGTATCCGTGGGTATGATTATACGATATGCATCACACAATCTCAATTCATCTACTCAAACCAACACATAGAACCTCAAAGAGTGCCCCAAAGTTTCTACCGAAGAATCACGATGAAAACGTGTGCCAACCCCTATGCATAGGTTCATGGGCGGAACCCGCAAGTTGATCACCAAAACATACATCAAGTGGCACATGGTATCCCATTGTCACCACAGATACGCACGGCAAGACATACATCAAGTGTTCTCAAATCTTTAAAGACTCAATCCGATAAGATTACTTCCAAGGGGAAACTCAATCCATTAGAAGATTGTAGAGGGGGAGAAGAAACATAAGATCCAACTATAATAGAAAAGGTCGCGATACATCAAGATCGTGCCAAATCAAGAACACGAGAGAGAGATCAAACACATAGCTACTGGTACATACCCTCAGCCCCGAGGGTGAACTACTCCCTCCTCGTCATGGAGAGTGTCGGGATGATGAAGATGGCCACCGGTGAGGGTTCCCCCCCTCCGGCACGGTGCCGGAATAGGGTCCTGATTGGTTTCTGGTGGCTACAGAGGCTTGAAGCGGCGGAACTCCCGATCTATTCTCTGTTCTGGAAGTTTTAGGGTACGACGGTATATATGGGTGAAAGAGGTACGTTCGGGGAGCCACGGGGCTCCACGAGGCGGAGGGGTGCGCCCTAGGGGGGTGGGCGCACCCCCACCCTCGTGGGCAGCCCGTATCTCCCCTGACGTGCACTCCAAGTTCACTGGGTTGCTTTCCTTCCGAAAATAACTTCTCTAGTTGATTTCGTTCCGTTTCGACTCCGTCTGATATTCCTTTTCTTCGAAACACTGAAGTAGGCATAAAACAACAAATCTGGGCTGGGCCTCCGGTTAATAGGTTAGTCCCAAAAATAATATAAAAGTGGATAATAAAGCCCAATATTTCCCAAAATAGTAGATAATATAGCATGGAGCAATAAAAAAGTATAGATACGTTGCAGACATATCAACGCTATGTTCTCTTTGGTCGAATACGCCTATGTTTGAACAGGAAGCCCCCAAGTGACATACTGACAAATCGTGTTCGTCAGGGACCTAAGCTTGAGCCGTGCGATGCATCCAACTCTCTTTCGTCCCTGAAGTTTGGGGCGTCAAGCCTCTTAAATGAATATGATGATAAAGACTTAGCTTCGAGGAAGTGAAACGACATAGGCCTTGAATTATCAGGGATGCCTGCTTTATTATACTGCTTATAATATATACATCGAGTAACTATGTACATCATGAGAGCCGGTGGCTCAAGTATAGTAGGGTCAAAGATGAGCTATATTCCACGGCCGACGGGTCTCCTCCTCCGACTTACGTGAGTCCTTGTGGTCTCGAACGTCAATAAGATAGTATGACCCATTATGGAGATTCTTGCTGACCACAAAAGGTCCTTCCCAAGGTGGTGATAGCTTATACATGTCCTTTTGGTCTTGGATGAGTCGGAGCACTAAGTCGCCTTCTTACGTGCAAACCTACTGGTGTCTGGATAGCAGGGAGCCGGACATATAGCGAGTGGGCTGGATATCCGGCGTGCGCCCCGGACGTCCGGCCGAAAGCGCAGACATCCGGCATGGGAGCAAAGACAGAACATAATCACCAGAATATTTTGTGTGACCCTAATATTTTTAAGCTAGGAATCATTGTGGCTTGAGAAAGTCCTTCACTAACCCTACCGATCCCCTCTTAATAGTGTGGGATCCTGTACTCAAGAAATCAAATGATGCAATCTCTTTTATACTTCTTGCTTGAGTATACTTTGGGTAAAAATGAACATCGTATGCTCACGATCCACACACATTTTGATGAACCGGAGACTAACCCCTGAGATTCACTTGACAAACATAGTTGTCCCCTACATGTATATTGTCATCAACATCAAAACATGATGTAAGGGCAAGATTGCACTTTCAATCTCCCCCTTTTTGTTTGTTAATGACAATCATACGGGTAGTATCACAGATGCAATAAATATATTTTGCATTGTAAATCATGAGAGCATAATACATTATATGTTCCTATTTGCTTTAGCTCCCCCTCATTGTGTGCATGAAATGGTTATGACAGGATGTACATCACAAATGGTAGCATATGTAACTCAAAAAGATAGGAAAGTATGACACACACATATGAGACAACCATAACAACAACCCATAGCCATAAGGTTAACAACATAGTCTCAAACGATTAAATAGCATATGTAGCATACATAAGAGTTTGAATAATAGTGCACACACATAGCCAACATATAGCATGATCCAAACCCACTAGGATACTACTTCTCCCCCTTTGACAGCAACATGCAAAAATGGGTGAAGAACTACAAGAATACAATAGAAATCACTCCTGGCGGATGTCATCATTATCATCAAATAACTCGGCATACTCCTCACGAGATGGGAATCCGAAGGTGGAAGAGGATGGAGCCGCAGGAATAGGATCTTCATCACTCACAGGACTCCCACGATCGCGAAGGCGCTGCTTGAGCTGGTTCTTGGAGATGATGAGGCGCTTCTGAACATCATGGTTTTGCTGACAGTTGAAGGTAATCGCCTTCATAATAGCAGACTGAGCCTTTCTCAAGAACATGGAAAGACGTCCACGAGGTGCGGTCGAGGAGGAAGGCATGGAGGAACCCGTGGGTTGAGACGCACCAGCAGACTTCCTAGACTGTCGAGGAGCAGCAAATGGTGTAGGAACAAGCATGCACATATGTGGAGGTGGTTTCCAAAGGTCATGCACCTTCGTCTTTGCAACCTCAAACGGAGCAATGTGATCAATCAGAGCCTGAATGAACGGAGCATGAGGTAATTGGCGTGACTGAAGAAAGCTGGAAACACAAATCTAATGCCAAATGTAATGGGCTGTGTCAAGTTACGCCCAAGATGCGACCCTATCCTAAAGGAACTCGAGGGTGCCACCAAGGATAGAAGCGCATCTTGAAGACGCTTTTGCAAGGTGGATATCATTACATCAACATTACATAATATATGGGGATACATACAAGGCATACAAATGCCACAAGAATACATCAACATACAAGAGAACACCATCCGACTACGGATGAAAGATAAACAGAAACTCAAACAATATCCACCCTGCTAGCCCAGGCTGCCGACCTGGAACCTATCCCCTGATCGAAGAAGAAGCAGAACAAGAACTCCAAAACCCGTAAACATCGCTCTCGCGTCATGAGCATCGCATAACCTGTACCTACAACTGGTGTTGTAGTAATCTGTGAGCCACGAGGACTCAGCAATGCCATTACCATGGGTATCAAGACTAGCAAAGCTTAAAGGATAAGGAAGGGGTAAAGTGGTGAGGTTGCAGCAGCGACTAAGCATGTATGGTGGCTAACTTACGAAAACAAGAGCGAGAAGAGGAGCTCAGCAAGCGGTCGTCAACTAGTAATGATCAAGAAGTGATCCTGAACTCCTACTTACGTCAAGCATAACCCAAGGACCGTGTTCTCCTCTCGAACAATCCCGAAAAGAGACAATCACGGTTACGCACGCGATTGGTGTATTTTAGAAGAGTTTACTTCAAGTTTACTACAACCGGATATTAACAAATTCCCATCTGCCACATGACCGCGGGCACGAATTTTGAAAGTTCAAACCCTGCAGGGGTGTCCCAATTTAGCCCATTATAAGCTCTCACGATCAACAAAGGATATTCCTTCTCCCGGGAAGACTCGATCAGTCTCGGAATCCCGGTTACAAGACATTTCGACAATGGTAGAACAAGACCAGCAAAGCTAAAAGTGCGTTATATCGACTAGAGGGGGGGGGTGAATAGGCGATTTTTATGAAAGTCTTCAAAACTTGGGAGTTATGAAGACAAACAGTGAAGATTATGCCTATTGCGATACAGCGGAAGTTAGATTACACTATGCCAGCCATGGTCATGTATTCAATAGAGTGAAAGCACAGTGACAAACAGCTTCAGTGTAATAAGGATCGGGTAGGAAGAAGTTATGAAGCCAAACAAATCATACAGTTATGTTGTGAAGACAGAAGATAGAGCAAGCATGCAATGGCTTCACAATGAATAACAGCAAGTTGAAGGGAAGTGAAGATGAAACCAGTGACACGTTGAAGACAATGATTTGTTGGACCAGTTCCAGTTGCTGTGACAACTGTACGTCTGGTTGGAGCGGCTAGGTATTTAAACCAAAGGACACACAGTCCCGGACACCCAGTCCTGAACACGCAGCTCAGGACACCAAGTCCTCACCGTAATCTCCTTGAGCTAAGGTCACTTAGTCCTCGCCCAATCACTCTGGTAAGTCTTCAAGGTAGACTCCCAAACCTTCACAGACTTCATTCACTGGCAGTCCACAATTTCTCTTGGATGCTCTGAACGCGACGCCTAACCGTCTGGAGGATTCACAATCCTCAAGTGTAATAAGTCTTCAGATCACACAGACAAGAAGACTTAAGTGATGCCCAATTTACTCTGGCTCTGGGTGGTTAGGGCTTTTCTCCTCACTAGGAATTTTCTCTCAAAGGCTTCGAGGTGGGTTGCTCTCAAACGACAAAAGCCGTGTACTGAAATCTGAGCAGCCAACCGTTTATGGTTGTGGGGGTGGGCTATTTATAGCCACTTGGCAACCCGACCTGATTTGTCCGAAATGACCCTGGGTCACTAAGGAACTGACACGCGTTCCAACGGTCAGATTTCGAACTCTCTTGGCAACTTTACTTGAGCTGCAAGTAAAGCTGACTTGTCTGACTCTGGACAAGATTTGCTCTCATAGTCTTCGCTCGAAGACATAGGATTTGAATTAGGCATCACTTCAGTCATTCTGACTGGTTCTCTTGGACCCCACTTAACAGTACGGTGGTTCCTATGACACAACATGAATGAAATAAAACTACAAAGGATCTAAGTCTTCGAGTTCCATAAGCTTCATAGGGAGTCTTCTCATGTCATTGTCTTCAATATGAATATCTTCATAAACCACCATTGTCTTCAATGTCTTCGTACATTTTTAGGGGTCATCTCTGGTAGTGAAACCAAATCATTGAGGAACTTCTACCTGTGTTATCCTACAATTCTCACAAACACATTAGTCCCTCAGCTAGGTTTGTCGTCAATACTCCAAAACCAACTAGGGGTGGCACTAGATGCACTTACAATCTCCCCCTTTTTGGTGATTGATGACAAACTAGTTGAAGTTTTCAACGGGGAATATACTTTGTGAAATTGTAGAGGGATTTTCTTCATAAGTTGCAAGGGCTCCCCCTGAAGATGTGCATATAAGTAATTTGCTTCTTGAATGCAAATGCACATGGCAGGTTGTACTTGTGGAGATCCACTTCAACTTATGATGACAATCCACTATGCATGTGAAAGTATATGAAGATAATGACATGCATAATTGAAAATGGATGTCTGCAGAATGAGATGAGTGCGGAATTTATCGTCGCAAAACGGAGTGACAAACAGGTAGCAGACGACCATCAAGGCTAAGTGTTACAACTCAATGAAGCAAATGTAGCAAAAACGGGAGTTGTAAGCACGAAGCAAAATGTAGCAAAATATGAAGGCACCCGCCCATAGTGACCCACTTGAAGACTATAAACATCATATGCTTCTCCCCCTTTTGTCAGGAATGACCAAAAAGGTTTCAAGACATAGAGTTTTCTACGCGTTCCCAGGCGTAGCAGGGTCGGTGGAGTTTGGTGGCGGTGCAGACAAGCTTGGTGCAGATTCGACGCACGTTGAAGCAGGTGGAGATGATGTCGCGTCGTCGTCTTCTTCAATAATCCGGGCAGACACGGTGGCAGCAGAAGAAGAGAACTCTGACTCTTCAAGTGGTGGTGTGCTTCGCATCACAGCTCTTCTTGGAGGTGTGGAGTCAAACTTGAATCGATCTTTGAAGCCATCCTCTTGAAGTTCAGCTTCAGTGCACATCATTGTGAGGCCTTTCCAAGTGCGGCGACAGGTCTCGTGTGCGACAAATGCATTCTTGGTTGCCAGATTTCTGATGCGATTGACGTCTTGCATGATGCTTCTCATCTGCCTCTTGAGCCAGTCGTGATGCCTATCTTGCTTTTGATGAAGAGCCACAAGAAGCTCTCGGTCATTGAGTGCATGAGCGCGCTTCTTGGGTCTCTTTGCAGCTGTGCTGTCAGTGGCTTCAGTTGATGCAGGGGCACATGTGGTGCCAGCCATTGGATACACTTGGGAGAGAGCTTCAACACCTTCAATATTTTGAGTGAAGCTCTGGTGTTCTGCATTCTGAAGACTTAAGGGTTGCTTGGCAGGCTCTGGATATATTGCTTCAGCAGATGTGTCCACATCTGGCAAAAGTATCCTATGGTTGCGGGCTGAGGGTTGATAGGAGATTGCAGAGTGAAGCTTGATCAGCCTCATAACCCAAGGAGCATAGAACTTCAATCCAAACAATTCTGAGGCAGACGCTGCAAGTTGACGGATGAAGAGATCCTGTGCGTTGAAGCATTTGCCATGAAGAATGCAGAAGATGAGAGTTTTCATTGCACCTTCAATCGTTGCATATCGAGAGTGTCCCTTAACGGGCCAGAGAGTCCGCCTTATGATGTGATATATTGTTCTGGGCAGGTACTCTAAGTCTTCAACGAAGAACTTAGTTGGATAGGGTGCATTAGGATGCAATGGCTTCATCATTGAGAGCATCTGACTCATATCTGGCTCAGGACGCTGAAATATGCTCTCAATTGCTTCAGCATGGAGTTGGCAGCCTTCTTCAAAGAATTCGCCAGGAGTGGGAAGGCCGGTAAGCTCAATGATGTCGAAAGCATTGGCTTCATGATGGACATTGCCGGTCATCCACTCCAGGACCCATGTCTTCGGGTCTCTGTTATAGCCTTTGATATGCAGAGTGGCATAGAATTGAAGCAGAAGCTCTTCGTTCCAGTGCTCTTCATCGGTGATGAACGGCAGCAGACCCACTTGCTTGAAGCAATCTAGTGCTTCTTCCAGACCGGGCAGACCAGCAACAGCTTCAACCTCAAGGCGCTTGTGAGGGAAGATGCGACCTTGGTTGTATAAGATGCAAGAATAATAGCTGCGCTGTGAATAGCTCCAGAACCTGTCTGGTACAATCCTTTCCCTCGAATAGGGGTTCTTGGAGATATCGAAGAATGAGTTGTCTGCCCTGAAGCTGTTGATGTTGAAGGAGCCAGGAGCTGATGCAGGACCTAGGAACCTTGGCAGTCGTGGGATCGGCTTCTGGACCTGGGGCCTGTGCGCAACATGATAGTTGAATTGGGGACCGGCAGCAGACTCAGGCACAGAAGGTTCAGGAGCAGTAGCTTCAGTGTCTTCTGAAGCTGTTGTTGGGGAGGGCTCCACATTTGCTTCGGCGTTGTTTGTGGCAGCCTCAACATTTGCATCCTCCACACGAGTAGTGGGAGGGACGAACTCAGGCACGTTCTCCTGGAGAACTGCTTCTTGTTGGTGCGGGGGAGTTGGAGCTTGTGGTATTTCTGCATGCTCCTTGGCTGATGCAGCCGGAATGTCGTCAGCAGCTTGAGCCCTTGGCCCTTTGCGAAGCCTACGGAATTTAGGCGACGCCGGTGGAGTTGCAGTGGACTGGGGCTCATTATCTTCCTCCTGTGGGCGATCTGCCCACAATGCATCTTGTGTGATTGGCGTCAATGGACGACCAATGCTGATCAGTTCGCTTGTCTCAAGCTGAGGAAGGGCTGCATCATCTTGGACATTGTCTTGGAGACCAATGTCTTCAGCAGCATTGGGGTCAGTTTCAGGAATGTCTTCAGCGTAGCCTCTGTGAGGGCAGGCTCATGCACAGTCAACTGACGATCTGCGTCAGGATAGCGGACGGAGAGGGGTTCAACTATCAAGGGCTCTGTGGGAGCAGCCCGAGATTTCTTGGTCTTGCGCTTCTTGATGGTGGGGTCAGAAGGAGAGGCTTCAGAGTGTTTCCTCTTCCTAGCTTCAGCCTCTGCAGTCCATGTCTTCTTGAGCTCTGAGGCGGTTGATCGACTCTTTGGCTCCGAGCCAGTCGTTGCAGTGGGGAAGACAATCCGAGCATTTTTTGACCTTGGCGCCTCTGGTTCAGGCACAGCAGGCTTCTTTTTCTTCTTCGCGGCCATCCTGGGGTCAATGCCTGGACGCCCAAGTGCCTTGCGCTTCTCGGCCTCATTGGAGGCCTGCACGCAGCGATCAGCCAAAGTCTTCATGCGCTCTCGCGAGCCTTGAGCTTCGGCACGCGTCTTCAGAAAGTTCTCTTTCAGCTCGTGCAACATGATCTTGAAGTCTTTCACTTCTTGCACGCTGAGCTTGGCCACGTGCTTCTTGAACTGAGCCTTTTCATAATCAATTTTCTGCTTCAGTTCTACAATGCGTTGGGCTATTGCAAGTTCTGAAGCAATTGCGCCTTGAAAGCCAACGCTGAGGCCTATGGGCAGCTGCAGATCGTCGAAGCTGATGTCCGGTGAGGCAAACCATTCATCGATGAAATTGTGGATGATGGAGACATCAAACAAAGGCAGATTGTTGAAGATTTCCGCTTCCTCCTTGCTCTTGATGAGCTGCTCAAGAGCGTCATCTCCAAGATCTTCATCGCTTGATAGATCAATGGTTTCGCAGCGCAGAATGGCAGCAGCTGTGAGCTCTTTGCCTGTGTGTGGCTGAGGCTTCTTGGCTTCTTGGGGCTTGGAGACTCATGAATAGTCTTCAGACTGCACACTGGCTTCAGGAGGTGCAGTTGCCAATGGCTTCGCTCTTGAGATTTTGGCAGAAGCGGCTGGCTTTGAAGCTTTTGGCTTCTTCTGCTTTGGCTTCGGCGGAGCAGGAGCATCATCAGACTCAGTATCTGCAGGAGGGTCATTCACGGCAGTCCCTTGGACTAGGATTCGGGTGATGAGGCCTGCAAGATTGGCGTACGGACCGATGATATTGGGTTCCGCGTCGCGTGTGCCATCTGCCCTTGGTTCAGAGGGACCAGGATTGAAGTCTAACCCTAGCTTCTTCTTGTTTTGCTATGCAGAGTTCTGAGCAAACTGAAAGTTGCGCTTGAACAGATTGTCATCGCGACACCAGAGAAGTGATGATGGATGTGCTTCAGCTGGCTGTGGTCCTCTGACCATGCATGAATAGAAGCCTTGAGCAATGGCTTCGTCTCTGGACCTGGGTACAAGATTTTTGTATAATACGTCTCCCCACGGTCTCTTGATGGCGCACTTCTCCGCATATTCCTCAGTGATGAAGCGGTAGTGGAACCATTGCTCTGCCCAATATCTTCGAATCCATTGGATTCGTGTCTTGCACTGACCATAGCTCTCTTCAGCATCAGTTTTGTACATCTCTGCCAATTCATCAGGCAAATCTTTGGACGTTCCACCATGTCGCTGTCTGCCTCCCTTCCTTGCTGCGGTTTCTGAAGCCATGAATCTTAACTTGGAAGGCTTCAAGATGTTCAAAGGCTTCAAAGGCTTCCTTTTGCTTGACCAACAAGAACTGGCTTCAGGAGAGTTTATGTGATGCTGCAAGTACTCTGCAAATGAATGCAGACTATGAGAACCAAAGGATTCTCCCACGGACATGTACTTGTGACAGCATTAAGGTGCGAGGGAAGGGGAAGAGGTCATATGCATTCTCAGAAGATTTTGAAGATAAATTGGTTTAGAAGACATTGACCTCATTGTGCGAAGACATTCACTCCTAGATAAGAAGTCGGTTCCAGATTTGTACGAACCCATAGATTAGTACAAGTGAGGAATCTAACTACTTTATGAAGCACAAGTGAATATACTAGGCATGTTATGAGATGCAGCGAGAGATCTAACTGGTGTGAAGAGAAACTTCTTATGGTAGAAAGTGACAGAACCAAGAGATCAAAAGAGGCTGTAAAAAGAAGTTTTATTTACCACACTGGAACTGCTAGATGGAAGGAAGTTGATGCCGAGCAGTTCAGTCCTCTGTGCCCTAACTTGGCGACGGAAAACACCTACAGCGACGGCGGAGAGGACGATGTCCGCGGTCGGCGTGAGGACGGCGTTGGAGAGGTTGCGGCAGCAAAGCGCTTCGTCTCCGGCGTCGTCGAGTGCTAGCGGTGGCGCTAGGGTTCGTGCGAGGGTGGAAGAAGGAGATAATGACCGCGGTAAGTGTGAATTTATAGACTCAGAGGCGGCACTGTGCTATTACGCAGGTGCCCCTGGCGGTTCGCATTTGAGGCACGCGTGGCCAGTTAGAGGAAGATTGGGATTTGTTCCACGTCCCACGCACGCCTAAATTGTCGGGCAGTCGTTCTTGCTTCTCTGGATCTTATGTGGAGGAATGAGCATTAAAAACGGACTTTTATGGTTGTCTCTATGTCTTCAGCTGACAAGGACACAGTGAAGACATTCAATAGTTTCAACAGAATGCATATGACTTGGAGAGATAGAGTTTGATATAGAAAGCATAGAGAGGTTAGGGTCCGATCACATTCACTTAGTTCAAAAGATTCAACCAAGAAGACATAGCTATAAGTGAATGCTGTAGAGGACAGAAATATAATCAACATAGTGAAGCTAATCATGAAGACATGTTGAGTTCGAAGCCAAACCAAATGTGAAGATATTGCAAGGTAACACCATGAGTGAAACACTTCAAAATGGAACGTTTGGTGGTGGCGTTACCCACCGTATAGGAAGTATTAGACCCAGACACGACGCACAGTTATCGTGGCGCTCCGAAGTCAAATTCCACATTAATGTATTCACACTTAGAATGTATGTCTTCATTGATTGAAGATATACGTTACTTCGTGTGTTGCACATCTAAGTCATCAATATGCATAAGTGTTAGGATGTGTGCCTGATCACAGGACATTTGAGGATTCCAAGATATTTAGCTCACACCGTAACTTGCAAAATCTCTTCTCATCCAAGGGCTTGGTGAAGATATCTTCCAATTGCTCTTCAGTGTTGACGTGTATGATATCAATATCTTCCTTTGCAACATGATCTCTGAGAAAATGATGACGAATTTCAATGTGCTTTGTCTTCGAGTGCTGAACTGGGTTGTTGGCAATCTTGATGGCGCTTTCGTTGTCACAGTAAAGTGGCACTTGCTTCAGATGAATGCCATAATCCTTGAGTGTTTGCTTCATCCACAGAAGCTGAGCGCAGCAAGATCCAGCAGCAATGTATTCAGATTCAGCAGTGGAGAGAGATACACAGTTCTGCTTCTTTGAAGACCAACATACAAGCAATCATCCCAGAAAGTGACATGTGCCTGATGTAGACTTGTGATCAACCTTGTCACAAGCATAATTAGCATCCGAAAATCCAACCAAATCGAACTCTGAGCCCTTTGGATACCATAATCCTAGAGTTGGGGTGTGAGCCAAATATCGTAGAATTCGCTTCACAGCTAAGTGATGCGACTCCTTTGGTGCCGCTTGAAATCGAGCACACATGCAAACACTAAGCATGATATCTGGCCTAGATGCACATAAATAAAGCAAAGACCCAATCATGGAGCGGTATACCTTTTGATCGAACTCTTTACCATTGTCGTCAGGACCTAGATGATGTTTGGCTGGCATTGGTGTTGTGAAGCCTTTGCAGTCTTGCATACCGAACTTCTTCAGGCACTCTTTAAGATATTTCTCTTGAGATATGAAGATGCCGTTGCGTTGTTGCCGTATTTTAAGACCGAGGAAGAACTTCAGCTCCCCCATCATGGACATCTGATATTGCTCTTGCATCATATATCCAAACTCTTCACTGTACTTCTGATTGGTGCAACCGAAGATAATGTCATCCACATATATTTGGCACACAAACAGTTCACCATCATATGTCTTCGTGAAAAGAGTGGGATCCAGGGAACCAGGTATGAAGCCTTTGCTCTTCAGAAAGTACTTGAGTGTATCATACCAGGCTCTGGGGGCTTGTTTGAGGCCATACAGTGCCTTGTTGAGCTTGTATACCATATCAGGATGTTTTGGATTTTCAAAACCATGTGGTTGTGCAACATACACTTCTTCTTCAATCTTGCCATTGAGAAAGGCACTTTTCACATCCATTTGATATAGAAGTATGTTATGATGATTTGCATATGCCAGCAGTATGCGTATAGCTTCAAGCCTTGCCACCGGAGCAAATGTTTCATCGAAGTCAATGCCCTCTACTTGAGTATATCCTTGAGCAACGAGACGAGCTTTGTTTCTGACAACTTGACCATGCTCATCTTGCTTGTTGCGGTATATCTATTTGGTGCCTATTATGTTGTGCTTCCGTGGATCGGGACGTTTAACCAGTTCCCATACATTATTCAGCTCAAACTGTTGAAGCTCTTCTTGCATAGCTTGAATCCATTCAGGTTCCATGAAGGCTTCTTCAACTTTCTTGGGTTCTGATATTGAGACGAATGCGAAATGCCCACAGAAGTTTGCTAGCTGAGTTGCCCTTGAACGGGTGAGTGGACTAGGTGCATTGATACTGTCAAGTATTCTGTCAATCTGCACTTCATTTGGAACACGAGGATGTATAGGGCGAAGACTTTGCTCTTGCTGATCTGCGTTGTTGTTTGGAGGAATGTCTTCATGGTGAGCATTGTCTTCATGTTGATCAGGTGCTGAGATGATGAGTTCTTCTTCAGGATGAGCTTCAGAAGGCATAATCTCTCCAGTTCCCATAAGCTTGATTGATTCACTAGCTGGGACTTCATCTAGCACATTTGGCAGTTGCTCTCTTTGTGAACCATTTGTTTCATCAAACCGCACATCCACTGTTTCAACCACTTTGTAATGGAAGAGATTGAAGACTCTATAGGAGTGTGAATCCTTTCCATATCCAAGCATAAAGCCCTCATGTGCTTTTGGTGCAAACTTTGAGGTGTGATGTGGGTCCTTGATCCAGCACTTTGCGCCAAATACTCTGAAGTAACTGACATTTGGCTTCTTGCCAGTTAGGAGTTCATAAGATGTCTTGTTCAGAAGCTTGTGAAGATAAACACGATTGATTGTATGGCATGCAGTATCAATGGCTTCAGTCCAGAATTTTCTTGGAGTCTTGTATTCATCTAGCATTGTTCTGGCCATTTCAATGAGTGTTCTATTCTTGTGTTCGATGACGCCATTCTGCTGTGGCGTGTATGGAGCTGAGAATTCATGTGTGATGCCCAAGGTATCCAGATATGTATCAAGGCCAGTGTTCTTGAATTCAGTGCCATGGTCACTTCTAATGTGCTTTATCTTGGCGCCAAAATTGTTCATAGCTCGATTGGCGAAGCGTCTGAAGACATCCTGCACTTCAGTCTTATAAAGGATTATGTGTACCCAAGTATATCTAGAGTAATCATCAACAATGACGAAGCCATACAGGCAGGCAGAAGTAGTAAAAGTTGAGTAGTGAGTGGGACCGAAAAGATCCATGTGGAGCAGTTCGAAGGGTTGTGTAGTAGTCATGATTGTCTTCGAAGGATGTTTTGCCCTTGTCATCTTCCCTGCTTCACAGGCACCGCATAAATGATCTTTCTTGAACTTGACGCCTTCGATGCCTATGACATGCTTCTTCTTCGCAAGGGTGTGGAGGTTCCTCATGCCAGCATGCCCAAGCCTTCGATGCCAAAGCCAGCATTCTGAAGCTTTTGCAAGAAGACATACTGCAAGTTGTGGTCCTGCTGAGAAATCTAACACATACAAATCACCTTTCCGATACCCTTCAAACACTAGAGATTTGACAGATTCCATTAGTACCAGGCAATGATATTTTCCAAACATTACGATCATATTCAAATCGCAAAGCATTGAGACAGACATTAAGTTGAAGCCAAGGGATTTAACAAGCATGACTTTATCCATGTGTTGATCCTTTGAGATTGCAACTCTACCTAGACCCAATACCTTGCTTTTACCATTGTCAGCAAATGTGATGTGGCTCTTGTCGGATGGACGTAATGTTGAGTCCATAAGAAGGCTTCTTTTGCCAGTCATGTGATTTGTACACCCACTGTCAATAATCCATTCTGAAGACTTTGAAGTCACTGGTGTCGTACCCTACAGTGCAGTTAGGGGGATAGGCTTCACGAAGGGTATTGTGAAGAATAAACATTTGACGAACCAGTGGGTTATGAAAACTTAGATCCAGATTAGGACTAATAGGGAGAGTAGCATGCAATTCAGGAACGAAGTACATAATGATCCCATTTGGGCATTTTATCTTGCGCCCTACAAGATTTTTAAGGTCCCCATCAGAAGATTTCGTTTTTCTGCTGGAGACCTTTCCCTGCAAAAGAGAGTTAAGCTTTCTTAACCACCCACATCTTCAAGGGTGGCTTAGAAGCAATAAGTCTAAGTGCAGCATCTGAGAATTTTGGCTTTGAAGCCTTAGCAAACAGTCTAGCAGGTGGACAATAATACTCATAGGAATAAGCAGAATAATTTTTGGTCACATGAACATGACGGTTTGATGAGCCGATCTCATATTCATATGCCTGAGCATGATTTCCCTGCAAAACATTTGTGTTAGTGTGACTCAGGTGAGTCCTCTGTCTGTATGAAGCCTTTGGACCGTATGAAGCCTTTGGTCTGAGGTTCGTCTTCTTCATGTGAGGTGTCATGAAGACATTCACAGGAAGATTCTCTAGACACATTTTTGGAACCCAGATCTTCTTCATGGGTGGTCCATTCCTGTAGTTAGTACCAATGTACCTGGCAAACACTTCACCATTCTGATTTTTAAATAGTTTATAGTTTGCATCAAAGGATTCATCAATGATAATGGGGTTAGCACAAGTGAAGCCAGACAGATTGGATGGATCTGTTGAGGATTCCTTTGCAGCAACCCATGTGGTTTTGGGGTACTGCTCAGGTTTCCAGTAAGAGCCATCTGCATTTATTTTCCTTGTGAACCCAACACCCTCTTTCCTAGGGTTTCGGTTCAGAATCTGCTTCTTAAGGACATCACATAATGTCTGATGCCCTTTAAGACTTTTGTACATCCCTGTTTCAAGCAATGTCTTCAACCAAGCATTCTCATCAGCAATAGCAGTGGTATCCTCAGCAGAGGGGTTAGTTACCATTTCAACAGTTGAAGATATTGCAACAGCAGTAGCAGTGGAACATTCAGCAACAGAAGTAGCATTATCACGCTCAATGCATTTAAGACATGGTGGTTCAAATCCTTCCTGAGCGGGACTGATCTGTTCGGAGCGGAGTGACTCGTTTTCCTTTTGAAGATCTTCATGAGCCACCCTCAATTTCTCAAGTTCTTGCTTCCTTTGAAGATAATCATAGGAAAGCTTTTCATGAGTTGTTGAGAGAGTATCATGACGATCTTCAAGTTCCTGATACTTAACATGAAGGTTTTTTATGTCTTCAATTAAGGATTCAGATCGAGTCATTTCAGCACCCAACAGATCATCGCTTCTGTCTAACAGTTTTTGAATATGTTCCATAGCTTTCTGTTGTTCAGTTGCAATTTTAGCAAGTGTTCTGTAGCTAGGTTTTGAATCACATTCAGAGTCATCGTCACTAGATGTTTCATAGCGAGTAGTGCGTGTGTTTACCTTGGCACCGCGTGCCATGAAGCAGTAGGTAGGAGTGGAGTCGTCCTTGTCATTTGCGTCGGTGTCGGTGATGCAGTCATTGTCTTCAGTGTTTAAGATGGACTTGGCGACGTATGCTGTAGCCAGACTCGCAATGCCAGAATCAGACTCCTCCTTAGACTCCACCTCTGCCTCCTCAGATGCGGACTCCTGCTCTGAATCCATCTCCTTTCCAACAAACGCACGTGCCTTGCCAGATGAGCTCTTCTAGTGTGATGAAGACTTTGATGAAGACTTGGAAGAAGACATTGAGTATTTCTTCTTCTTCTTGTCGTCAGAATCATATTCCTTGCTCTTCTTCTTCCTTCTGTTCTCATTGTTCCACTGTGGACATTCAGAGATGAAGTGTCCAGTTTTCTTGCACTTGTGACATGTTTTCTTCTTGTAGTCATGAGCAGAAGCTTCATCATTCCTTGAGCTTGATCGTGAAGATTTTCTGAAGCCTTTCTTCTTGGTGACTTTTTGGAACTTCTTCACTAGCATTGCAAGTTCCCTTCCAATGTCTTCAGGATCATCAGAACTGCTGTCAGATTCTTCTTCAGATGAGGAAACAGCATTTGCCTTCAAGGCACGGGTTCGCCCATAGCTTGGACCGTAGATATCTCTTTTCTCAGAAAGCTGAAACTCATGTGTGTTCAGCCTCTCAAGTATGTCAGATGGATCGAGTGTTTTGAAATCAGGACGTTCTTGAATCATCAGGGCCAGGATGTCAAATGAACTATCAAGTGATCTCAGCAGCGTCTTGATGATTTCATGTTTGGTGATCTCAGTGGCGCCGAGGGCTTGAAGCTCATTTGTGATGTTAGTGAGCCGGTCAAATGTGTGCTGGACATTCTCATTGTCATTTCGCTTGAAGCGGTTGAAGAGATTGCGAAGGACACTGATTCTTTGATCTCTCTGGGTTGAGACGCCTTCATTGACCTTGGAGAGCCAGTCCCAAACCAGCTTGGATGTCTTCAAAGCACTCACACGGCCATACTGTCCTTTGGTCAGATGACCACAGATGATGTTCTTGGCAGTAGAGTCCAGTTGAACGAATTTCTTGACATCAGCAGCAGTGACACCTTCTCCAGCCTTGGGAACGCCGTTCTCGACGACATACCATAGGTTGACGTCAATGGCTTCAAGATGCATACGCATCTTATTCTTCCGGTAGGGATATTCAGTCCCATCGAAGACGGGGCACGCAGCGGAGACTTTGATTATCCCTGCAGTCGACATAGCTAAAACTCCAGGTGGTTAAACCGAATCACACAGAACAAGGGAGCACCTTGCTCTGATACCAATTGAAAGTGCGTTATATCGACTAGAGGGGGGGGTGAATAGGCGATTTTTATGAAAGTCTTCAAAACTTGGGAGTTATGAAGACAAACAGTGAAGATTATGCCTATTGAGATGTAGCGGAAGTTAGATTACACTATGCCAGCCATGGTCATGTATTCAATAGAGTGAAAGCACAGTGACAAACAGCTTCAGTGTAATAAGGATCGGGTAGGAAGAAGTTATGAAGCCAAACAAATCATACAGTTATGTTGTGAAGACAGAAGATAGAGCAAGCATGCAATGGCTTCACAATGAATAACAGCAAGTTGAAGGCAAGTGAAGATGAAACCAGTGACACGTTGAAGACAATGATTTGTTGGACCAGTTCCAGTTGCTGTGACAACTGTACGTCTGGTTGGAGCGGCTAGGTATTTAAACCAAAGGACACACAGTCCCGGACACCCAGTCCTGAACACGCAGCTCAGGACACCAAGTCCTCACCGTAATCTCCTTGAGCTAAGGTCACTTAGTCCTCGCCCAATCACTCTGGTAAGTCTTCAAGGTAGACTCCCAAACCTTCACAGACTTCGTTCACTGGCAGTCCACAATTTCTCTTGGATGCTCTGAACGCGACGCCTAACCGTCTGGAGGATTCACAGTCCTCAAGTGTAATAAGTCTTCAGATCACACAGACAAGAAGACTTAAGTGATGCCCAATTTACTCTGGCTCTGGGTGGTTAGGGCTTTTCTCCTCACTAGGAATTTTCTCTCAAAGGCTTCGAGGTGGGTTGCTCTCAAACGACAAAAGCCGTGTACTGAAATCTGAGCAGCCAATCGTTTATGGTTGTGGGGGTGGGCTATTTATAGCCACTTGGCAACCCAACCTGATTTGTCCGAAATGACCCTGGGTCACTAAGGAACTGACACGTGTTCCAACGGTCAGATTTCGAACTCTCATGGCAACTTTACTTGAGCTGCAAGTAAAGCTGACTTGTCCGACTCTCGACAAGATTTGCTCTCATAGTCTTCGCTCGAAGACATAGGATTTGAATTAGGCATCACTTCAGTCATTCTGACTGGTTCTCTTGGACCCCACTTAACAGTACGGTGGTTCCTATGACACAACATGAATGACATAAAACTACGAAGGATCTAAGTCTTCCAGTTCCATAAGCTTCATAGGGAGTCTTCTCATGTCATTGTCTTCAATATGAATATCTTCATAAACCACCATTGTCTTCAATGTCTTCGTACATTTTTAGGGGTCATCTCTGGTAGAGAAACCGAATCATTGAGGAACTTCTACCTGTGTTATCCTGCAATTCTCACAAACACATTAGTCCCTCAGCTAGGTTTGTCGTCAATACTCCAAATCCAACTAGGGGTGGCACTAGATGCACTTACAAAAGCCGCCCGAATGTGCCGACAAATCCCGATAAGAGCTGCACATATCGTACTCCGGGAACACCGGATGAACAAGACGTCGGGTTGGCATAGACCCTGATTTCCCAGGGGGCGCCGGACATCGCTCAGTTTGGACCAGCACTCAGAGGAGCACTGGCCCGGCGAGGGGGGGGGGGCTAAAATAAATATGACCCTCGGGCTCTGGAAACCCAAGGGAAAAAGGATTAGGTGAGGCAAATGGCAAAACCAAGGTTGGGCCTTGCCAGAAGAGTTTTATTCAAAGCAAACTGTCAAGGGGGTCCCATAAATCACCCAACACGTTAGGGACGCAAAATCCGGGAACATAATACCGGTATGACGGAGACCAGGGCGACAAGAGTGGAACAAAACACCAGGCATAAGGCCGAGCCTTCCACCCTTTACCAAGTATATAGATGCATCAATAATATAAGAGATATAGTGATATCCCAACATAAACATAATCCAACATGGAGCAATATTCATCTTCACCTGCAACTAGCAACACTCCAAGAGGGGCTGAGCAAAAGTGGTAACATAGCCAAACAATGGTTTGCTAGGATGGGTGGCAAATTTTAGGGGTTCATGGCAATTTGGGAAGCTTGATAGCAAGTGGTAGTTAATGCGGCATAGCGATAGAACGAAGCAACTAGCATAGCAATGATAGTAATGAGATCCAAGGTGATGGTCATCTTGCCTAAAATCCCGCTAGGAAGAAGAATGAAATCCATGAAGAAGATGAAGCCACGAAGACGAACCAAGCGTAGACGAACGAATCCTCACGATCGCAACGAAACGGGAACTATCGAGAAGAAAGCACACAACACGATAAACACACCACACATGAACAAGGTGTCGTGGAATTGTCACGGCAGATGTCCTCTTGCAAGGACTTAGTCGTGGAGCCATCGCAACTAGGAAGCTTAAAGGGGTTAATCGGGACAAAGGACACGAGAGGGTTTATACTAGTTCGGCCCCTTACGGTGAAGGTAAGGCCTACGTCTAGTTGGGTTGGTATTGCTGAGGTTTCGATGAACAGGGAGCGAGATACGCTATGCCCGGTTCTCGATGTGTTGTTTCTTTCCCTAAGCCGCCTGCGGGTCGTCCCCTTATATACACGGGTTGACGCCCTGCGGCCTACAGAGTCCCGGCCGGCTCATAGACAATGTCTGTCTCGGTGACTAGTTAATTCTACCTTACAATACAAGTCATGCCATCATGGCAGTTTATCACTATGTGCCTTAGGTCACCTGTGGGCTTTGGACCCTTTATTGAACCGCCATCTTCATGCTTGGTCTTGGGCTTCTTCTGATGAATATTCTCTGCGTAACCCGGCCCCTCCTGGGCGGCTTACACAGTTAGTTATATCCCCAACATTAGGCCCCAGATTGATTTGAACCGGTTCATGTCAATCTTAAAATTCCTTAATAACCAGTCCTTCTGTCTTCTGTCAGCGAAAAGGTCATAACCCGTCGTGACGTCATCTTCTGGTTCCGTGTTAACCCGCCGTGACGTCATCTTCAATTAAATCCCTATTTTATTCCATCATATCTTCAACGGATCTTTGCCTTTACTGACCATCCCAAAAACCGAGGCATCGGGGTCGCTGGATAATGATACTCGGTCTCCTCATTCTCGCGCCGTCTCAGTCGGCCTTCCCTTATAAATAGGCACGACCTAGGTCTTCCATTCTTCCCTCTTTCAGTCATCTTTTTCCACTTGCTGCCTCTCTGCCTCTCGAGCTCCGCTGCCGCTGCCGTCGAACCCCTCGTCTTCACCGACTCAGGTCACTGCATCAACCTGAATCTGACCAGAAATTGACGGCGAACCTCCGCAACTCGTCCACATCCGTGAGTTCCTCTCGTTCCCTTTCTTAGATATGCATTGGAACTTTTTTGAGTTCGTCGGTGTTCATCGCCGCCCGCTTCAAACCCTCGATAGTTTTTACCTCCAATACCCTGTTTAGATCGTAAAAATAACGTAGAACTGATGCGGTGATTGTTTGTGCTTATCTTGCATAGAAACATATCTCATTTCCCTTGTTCGGAAGCCCTCTTCGAGTGTATGAACTTCTCTGCCCTGTTTTAGGTCTAGAATTTTTTCTTTTCAGAGCGACCGTTTGATCCAAAATAACAACTTCAACTTGTGAAACCTGTTTGTTCCACACTTAGCAAAAATTACATCTGTTGAATCTGTTTTAGCCATAGTAGTCCATGTGACCGGGTTAAGACAACTCCGGCTGTCAGTCTCGCTTGCTTCCAGCGACTTAAGAAAATTTTAACTACCCTTGATACCTGTAGCGACTTAAATACCATTACATAGTTACCCATATGTCATTAGGCCCCTTCTTAAGCCGCCACATTGAATAAATTAATAAAGCTCTCCTCCGCGTTATGAATTGAGCCGAAAAATTCTTTTATCTTGTCATAGGCTTCGATTTACACAATGGCACCCAAAGCTCCCAAACCTCCGGTGACCTACAACTGGGTCAAGTCCGTTGTCACAGAGAGCACATTATCCGAATTTGTGAAATCCGGCTATCTGCCCAAGAAAGAGATCAGGTCTTATTGCGCTCCTGACTCGTCTGAGGAGAAACCTCATCCCAAAGAGGGGGAAGTGATCATTTTCACTGATCATATGAGCCGGGGATTTGCTCCACCCGGTTCAAAATTCTTCAGGGATGTTCTGAAATTCTTTGACCTGAGACCTCAAGACATCAGGCCCAATTCCGTGTCAAATATTTGCAACTTCCAAGTCTTCTGTGAGGTGTACCTTGGAGAAGGGCCCAACTTACTTTTATTCAGAGAGCTGTTTTATTTAAACCGGCAGAACAAGCGCGCCAACGGGTCCAGTCTAGAACTTGGTGGTATATCGATTCAGCAGCGGAGAGATTGCCTTTTCCCTTATGCTGAACTGCCGAGTCATCCAAAAGATTGGAACCAGACGTGGTTCTACTACCAGGACACTTCTCCGGCTGGTGAGAACCCGCTGCCCGGCTTCCGTGCCTTACACCTTGAATCCAACCACCCGCTGCCAGACAAGTTGACTGCTGTTGAACGTCTGCCACTCACCCCCACTATCAAGAAGATCAAAGCTCTTTGGGGGAACGGCTTAGACGGCATCGACCTGGTCCGAGTCTGGGTTGCATGGCGAGTGATTCCGTTAAGCCGCCGCCCCGGCTTAATGTGTACTTACTCAGGCGAGAAGGATGATCCCCTACGTCATAGCTGTGACGACTTACCAGATGACGCGGTGGAGGCTACAACCCTATCCTTGTTGAAAGACGGCATGGTGACCAGTAATGCCTTCGGCTTACTGCCTTTCTGCAACAAGAACCCGGCCCCTGTAGTGAGTCATCTGCCTCAATGATTACTCTTAACTGTGTTATACCTTATTTTTACTCATAACTCCTTATCATCATTTTTCACAGGCCAATGACAACTTATGGAAGGTCAAGTATGACCATGAGGCGGCCAAACAAACCAGAGCGGCCAAGAGAGCCGAAAGGAAAGGTGCCAAGATAGGAACATCAAAGAAGAGAAAGCCGAGCGCTTCCGATATGTTGAGACTCGAAGATTCTGATGACGATGAAGAAGAGGTAATTTTTAGCCCTTTGACTCTTTTATCATCACTTTACTAACATTAACTTTTTTCAGGAAGACACGGGGAATAGCCAAGCCGTCGAGGAAGAGGTAACTATAATCTCCTCCGACTCCGAGCCCTTGCCGCGGCAGAAAATTCGAAGAGTGACCCGGAAAGTAAGATTTTCACATCCTTTGGCTTACCAAGATCCTCAATTTCTTTTGAAGCAACAGCTTTTTGAAAGCCGGAGGCAGACCCGGACCAGCAAGGATGCAAAGCTCTCCTCTGGCTTTCCTGACACAACCAAGAAGCATCAGACTGAGGTTATCTCCGATTTATGCCCTGTTTTACCTTCGGCAGGTTTAATCCGTCAACCTCTCAATTCATCCGACTCCAATTATCAGGATACCTCTCCTTCCTCCGGCGAGTCTATGCAGTCCAACATGCCGGCTTTTAAGACTGCCCCCGGGTAATGCAAATTGGTTTACCTTATGCTTTACCTTACTCATGCTTTTTTGTACTTACTCTTCTGCCTTGTTCACATCGTGCAAGTGAATCCCAGTAAGAAAGCGAAGAAAAATAAGCCAGCCCAAGACCCTGTAGTGACTGAGCCGGAGCTGGGCACAGCTGCTCCTGACGCCACTACTCATGAGCCGCCGCCTCAACCATCTCAGGATGTTCCTGTACCTTCCTCTGATCCACCTGTTGATCAAGCCATCCATGATTCTGATAACCCGGAGGCTCCTAGCCCTGCCAAGGCAGATGATCCAGAAGTGCAGATTCTTAAGACTCAATTCGTTGAGCCGACACAACAAACTGTTCTTGCTAAGTGTTCTGCTAAGGATGAATTATTAGAACGCCGAAAAGCCAAGTTAGACGTTGCTGATTATACTCATTTGAGTATTGGGGAGATCGTCTCTGGCTATATCAGTCAAGTACATAGCAGCCGTGACCTGGAAATTGACATGGTGAAGCAAATACAGCAAAAATCTAAGGTATAACTTATACTATTTGTCCTTAATCATACTTACTATACCAGCCCCCAAGTCTATTGCTTATGAATAAATATGATGTAGACTTTACAAAACTGCCTAGCACCTTTTATCCGGTTTAAAAAGAAGATATGTAACCCGGTTGTAACATGATATTTTCAAACTTGCGATACACATTAGCCCCCAAGTGCCACGTATCTTTGCTTGCAAAGTGCTTGGGACTTTAATTTACATAAACCGGCGTTGTAATTTAGAGTTCTTCAGCATGCAGTAGCCCCCAAGTGTCAAGTATCTTTGCTTGCAAAGTGCTTGGGACTTATTGTTAATTTACCATGGTTCTGACTATAACCCGGCATCAATGCAGGCCACCATAAGTCAATTTGAGTCAGAGATTGCTGACCTGAAAAGCCGCCTGGCAGCCCAGGAATTTGAAATTCAAAAGGCCAACTCCAAGTTTGAATTCAGTGTCTCTGAACAATAGAAGTTGAAGAAGAACCTTGAGGCGGAGAAGAAAACCTGGGCTGATGAAAAGGCCTCACTGGTGACCCGGGCCGAGACAGCAGAAGCATCACTTGCGGAAGCAAAAATCGAGCTGTCCGGCTTAAAGCGCCAGATATCTCAAATGCTCTCAGCCATCTTTGGTAAGTTATGATATATAAACCTTAAGTACTGCAAACCTTCCTTTGATGATTATTTAACCGTTATCTCCGGCTCACCATATGTTTATGAACACAGGCCCTATGAGCACAAACCTCAAACAGAACATGTTGATCAAACTGAAAGCGGTTTACACTCTGGTGGAGCATCTTTACACCGGGTCACAACGTGCTTTGGCCATTGTGGCTTTATCAAATGACGTTCCTCACCTCCTGCAAGACATACTGAAACGACTTGCTGTATTACCTCAGCGCATCCAAGAACTAAGGAGGGCGTTCGCAAGAGCCGGGGCCATAGCCGCGTTGAGCCGGGCTAAAGCATGGATTCCAGAACTAGACCCGGCCGACCTCGCTCTTGGATACCCGAGTCTGAAGGAAGATGGCACTTTATTCAATGAAGCAGACTTCACCGCCTGTGTGAAAGACATACGCCCTGTGGCTACTCTCATTGGGAACGACACTGATCTTACCAAGTATCAGCCGGGCTATGACAGCGAAAACTGGAGGATTCCAACACCTCATTATCATGAAGTCAGCCTGATCCCTCCAACTCGTAAGCATACCTTTGCCCCTGAAGTCGACCCAGCCGGGTTAATAGACGATGAAGTTGAGTTTGAAGCCTTGAGTGGCATTGACTGGGCATCATCCACCTTCCAAGACAGGGCAGCTGATGGAGAGGCAGAGAAGGATAACCCGGAGTCTTCAGGCCAACCTAAAGAGTGAACCGCCAGGCATCATATGTTTACGTCTTCGTGAAAACAATGCTTCACCATTCAGACTCAGGGAGTCTTGTAATAGGGTAGAAAACACTCTCGATTTTTGCCATGCCTTCGTGCATGTTTGCGGCGCTTTATTACTTTCTTTAAGTCGCCATCACTATATACTTTCAGCCTTTATTGATCTTCTAGTTCCTGTATGTTTAACAAAAAATTGCTTGCCTTATCCTGCATATGAGACAAATAGAAATCCTTTGGCGACTTATCGCATCAGGGGTCACATAAGGCATTGATAACCCGGAGTATATACCAAACAATCTTAGGAAGGCCAGCTTACGATTAGACCTATTAGACATAATCATAACAGTATAGCTGTGATTCTTGCGGTTATCTTACCGACTTATACGACCCAACCCATGAGGGTAAGTTTAACTCCTAAAAGTTGGCAAATATAAAGTTCACCTGGCGCTTAACAACTTGAGGCAACCAATATTAAACCGGTGGAACGAAATCCACTCCATAATACTTTCAAAAGGGTCTTAAGATAATTAAATATTTACACTTACAAGGTATGATGAATAATAAACAAAACTTAAAGGCTTCTGATTCGAATACGATCAGTGAACCGTTCCAAAGGGGTTAAGCTAAGATTCGGATACGATCATATAGCCCCCAGTGGCTTTGGCGATGCCGATCAAGTGGGTATCGACAACTATGTTCTCTTTGGTTCGAATACGACCTATGTTTGAACAGGAAGCCCCCAAGTGACCATAAGAGTTGTTTAATGAAGCTGATTCGTATACGATCCACGTCAGACCCAAAGGGGTTAAGCTATGATTCAAATATGATCAAGAAGCCCCCAAGTGGGTTTGGCAGTATGCCGATCAAGAGGGTATCGACAGCTATGTTCTCTTTGGTTCGAATACGACCTATGTTTGAACAGGAAGCCCCCAAGTGATCATGACTAGATTCAGATATGATCATAAGCCGGACCAAAGGGAAAGCTGGATTCAGATATGATCCGCTCCCTGTTGGTTGTTTCCATCACATGATAAGGAAGACATGTAAACCTTTGAGGGTAAAAAGGACAGAGGTCCTGCTTTATTGCTTTGTGGCTCAAGTATATACATAATATATACATCTCGAAAGCCGGTGGCTCAAGTATAATAAGGCCGAAGATGAGCGATGTTCCACGGCCGGCGGGTCTCCTCCTCCGACATACGTGAGTCTTTGTGCTCTCGAACGTCAATAAGGTAGTATGACCTGTTGTTCAGATTCTTGCTGACCACAAAGGGTCCTTCCCAAGGAGGGGATAACTTGTGCATATCAGACTGATCCTGGATGAGCCGGAGCACTAAGTCGCCTTCTTGAAAGGTTCTGCTTCTAACCCGGCGGCTGTGACAGCAGCGCAGGTCTTGCTGGTAAAACGCCGAGCGGGCTATTGCCAAGTCTCGCTCTTCATCCAACAAGTAAAGTGCATCTTGACGATATTTTTTGTTGTCAGCCTCAACGTAAGCCGCCACGCGAGGTGAGTCATGACGGATGTCACTTGGCAGGACATGATGTAGAGGGATAAACTCATGCAATATGATATAAATCCCATCTTTTTATCCTCGATGGCAACAATACAATACGTGCCTTGCTGCCCCTGCTGTCACTGGGAAAGGACACCGCAAGATTGAACCCAAAGCTAAGGACTTCTCCCATTGCAAGAAAGATCAATCTAGTAGGCCTAACCAAGCTGATAATTCGAAGAGACTTGCAAAGATAACCAATCATACATAAAAGAATTCAGAGGAGATTCAAATATTGTTCATAGATAATCTTGATCATAAACCCACAATTCATCGGTCTCGACAAACACACCGCAAAAGAAGAGTTACATCAAATAGATCTCCAAGATAATCGAGGAAACCTTTGTATTGAGATCCATAGAGAGAGAAGAAGCCATCTAGCTAATAACTATGGACCCGAAGGTCTGAGGTAAACTACTCACACATCATCGGAGAGGCTATGGTGTTGATGTAGAATCCCTCCGTGATTAATGTCCCCTCCGACAGGACGCCGAAAAAGGCCCCAAGATGGGATCTCACGGGTACAGAAGGTTGCGGTGCTGGAATTAGGTTTTTGTGGATGCTCCTGATGGTTTGGGGGTACGTAGGTATATATTGGAGGAAGAAGTAGGTCGGTGGAGCCACGAGGGGCCCATGAGGGTGGAGGGCGCCTGGGGGAAGGGGGGTAGGCGCGCCCCCTGCCTCGTGGACGCCTTGTTGGTTGCTTGATGTCCACTCCAAGTCCTCTGGATCATGTTTGTTCCGAAAATCATGTTCTCAAAGGTTTCATTCCATTTGGACTCCGTTTAATATTTTTTTTTGTGAAACACTGAAATAGGCAAAAAAAACAACAATTTGGGCTGGGCCTCCGGTTAATAGGTTAGTCCCAAAAATAATATAAAAGTGTATAATAAAGCCCATTAATCATCCAAAATAGAATATAATTTAGCATGGAACAATCAAAAATTATAGATACGTTGGAGACGTATCATCGACTCAGGAAACCGAGACCCAGAAAGCTGAGTCAAAGTTCTAGTTTAGCGTGGCTGAGTCGAAAAAGCTGAAGACTAGTTTTGAAGCGGAGAAAAAGACTTGGGCTGAAGAAAAGACTCCTTTAACGCAGCAGGCGGAGAAGGCAGAGGCAGCTCTTCAAGAGGTGACCACTAAGCTCACCGACTTAAAATACCGTGTATCCCAGATGGTTTCTGCTATCTTTGGTGAGTCGCCTTGCTAGTCATCAAAAGTGAACTCTTGTTGTGATAATATAACCCGCCTTTAACCAATCTGTGACATATCAAGGTTCCATAGACTAAACCCTCCGGTTTATATAGACACCGGAGGGGGCTAGGGTTACACAGAGTCGGTTACAATGGGAGGAGATCTACATATCCGTATTGCCAAGCTTGCCTTCCATGCCAAGGAAAGTCCCATCCGGACAAGGGATGAAGTCTTCAATCTTGTATCTTCATAGTCCAAGAGTCCGGCCAAAGGTTATAGTCCGGCTACCCGGACACCCCCTAATCCAGGATTCCCTCAGTAGCCCCTGAACCAGGCTTCAATGACGACGAGTCCGGCGCGCGGATTGTCTTCGGCATTGCAAGGCTGGTTCCTCCTCTGAATACTTCATAGAAGATTTTGACCACAAGGATAGTGTCCGGCTCTACAAAATAAGTTCCACATACTGCCGTAGAGAGAATAATACTTACACAAATCTAATCTGCTGACGTATTCTGTAGCATGACATCGCACCACAGCCAAGCCTTTATTCGAATCGTTTTTACTGTCCCACCTCAGCGCGTTTTGCGAGGCGGTTTCGTTTTCACGTCTTGTCGAAGCAGAGATCGTGCCCCCTTTATTTACGGGATTCTCATTAACATGGATGTGGGTAACCCAGTCGTGCCCGTTGGTATGTCTCCTTGATCAAAGGTAAGTCCCAGACGGTCATGGGGAGGGCTCTTGGTATTCAACCTCTTATAAAGAGACCAAGGCTTTACTCCTTTCTTTCGACCTCAATCAAATCCGCCTCTCGCCTCGAGTTCCAACACCCAGGGCTCCAAATTTAGGTGCTTCGGACCTTCGATGATGTCCGGCTCCAACCGTCAAGGCCGATGGATGCCTTCCTCCGTCATGGAGGAAGACGTGCTAAAGCTGAGAGATGCCAGGTATTTGACCGGCGAAATCTCGCATAGGCTGCCTGCTCGAGGGCAGGTTATTCCCACTCCCAAGCCCGGTGAGAGCGTGGTGTTCATATCTCACTTCCTCCGAGGGCTGGGCTTCACGACGGATCCCTTCGTGAGGGGGCTCATGTTCTATTATGGGCTGGAATTTCACGACTTAGCTCCGGAGTCCATCCTCCACATCTCATCATTCATCGTCGTGTGGCTTTCCCCCGTATTACTCCTCACTTCGGACTGTGGCTCAAGACCTTTAAAGTAGAGCCGACGATGTTCGAGGGACAGCACGCGGAGTGTGGAGGCGCTGTTATAAGCAAGAATGCCGACGCTCAATGGCCCGAGGGCTCTTTTCAAGAGGAGTCCAGCTTATGGCAACAAGAGTGGTTTTATATCACAGCTCCCAGGGGTACCAAGTGGGTGGCACTGCCTGCTTTCCGCTCGGGCCCCCCGCCCCGACTAGCGTCATGGGTCAATAAGGGGCTGGACTGGGGGCCAGCAAAGGACGTGCCCCTGCTGCAGGGCCGCATCCGAGATCTCCTGGAAAGAGACGTCAGTCTGGTTGTGGTGACGCAGGTCATGTTGATTTGCCGAACCCTACCCTGCAAACGTTGCGCCCCTCCGCCTGTGGGAGTTCAATACGGAGGGACCACGAGCTCTCCAACATTTTATGGGCGCGACGCCCGCGGAGATGTACAAATTGTTCTACGGACCACAAGCAGTGTGTCCGGACTCTACTGAGGACGCAGGTCTGAGCTGCAATCGTCCGGATACTCAAGTAAGTAGCCCTGTGCCTTGACATGCCATCCGTACATTTATCACAACATCGCCCTTAAAAGAGCCGTCCTTGAAACAGGAGTGGATAGCGAGGGCGAAGTTAATCAGGTGTCCGGCCCCCCTTCCCGAGACTTCGCCGGATTCCTTGTTAACTAGGATGCTGGAGATCGCGCCTTCGGAAGAAAACGAAGGGGGGACAAGGAAGCTACTGCCTCCCCGAAGGAGGCTGTCCGGAAAGGAGGAATCGAAAATTCCTCTCCTCAGGGGAAGAAGAGGACCGCCTCTGAAGACCCGGAGACCATGGTCTCAAAGTGGGGGAAGAAATGTTCGCCAGAGGGTCCTGTGCCGGGGGATACTTCGGCCGTATTATGCCCTCAAGGGGATCAGCCCTCCACCGAGCCGTAAGTAGAGAGGGGTTTTTTAAGAAATGAGAGAAATCCTTGCTTTATTTCTGAGGAAAGTAACCAAAAATTTACCTTGTAGTTCGGACCTTAGCCCTTCTCAGCAGAGCTCGTCTTCGGGGGAACTTCTTCCGGAGATGATGGAGAGCAGAATGCCTCCCCCTGTCGTACTGCCTTACGAGGCGGGTGACCCCGAGGTATCGTCGTGGAGGGTTTCTCCTAATCCGGCAGGGCCGGAAGGTAGTCATATGGCCCCACAAAGCCCTCCGAGCCCAGCCTTTGAAAAAGGCAATCGAACGAGTCCGACACTGCCTGGTGGACGGTCGGAGGTTCTGAAGGATCTGCTAGGGCGAGTGTCTATCTCAGAGGAGCACCGTACGTTGATGGGTACGGTAATTGAAATGATTTCGTCCGCGGAGAGCGGGTTGCACGATGCTGTCAGGAGTTTACTGACAGGTTTTGAGGTATGCGAGATGATGTACCTTTTGACAGTTCCGCATATTTAAGATGCGCCCTGTGTAGATAGTAGCCCCTGAGACTCTGTGTGCTGCCGAAAGTGACGGCACACACAGGATCATAATCCCAGGTATAATGTGTCGCCTTCCTATGTAGGTGGCGAAGTGTCCGGTGGCCAACTGGACTGATGATTTTGCCAAGCTAAAGCAACAACTTGACGTGGCAGATGCCGACATTGCACTTGTCAACAATCAGTTTTACGAGGCACTAGGTATGTAATTTCTCCGGAGGCACCTGGTAAGAGGAGCTTGATGCCAGTATCTTGCAATGTTTGCGCTTGATGCAGATGGGGCTGCCGCCGTGGAGGACCTTCGGGCGGAACTTGCCCGAGCCAAGGAGCAGGACAGGAAAAGCGATGTGGCTACCTTAAAGGCGGTTGAAGAGCTGAAAGCCGAACAGGCTGCTCACTGCCGAAGCAAGAAGGAAATGGCCGAGATGCCTGTGAAGTTGAAGAGCGATTCTGACCGCTGCAAGCTTCTTGAAAAAGAAGATCGGGCGGAGCTGAAGGACCTGGAGAAGTCCACTACAGCGGCCAAGGATGCTCCTTCTGCGATGAGAGCGATGAAGGAGGAGCTACGTCAGGCTGGAGATATCGTGGTTGGAAAGCCCTTTATGCTACGGATGAAGTCCGGGGATCCTAAATATGCTCCGTTGGACCAGATGTGGAGTTCGGCGGACGCATATCTGGATTTAGCGATGAGTGCCGCTGATGCGGCCGAACACTTCCGAGATCAGAAAGATCGCGAAGTGGAAAAGCTCTTCTGGTCGCAGTTCCACAATCCAGAGCGTCCGCTTCCATTAACCGATCGTTTGGCTGAATGGGCCGAGCTGAATAGTTTATCCGGACTCGCCATGAAGTATGTCGTGGGTCATCTGTGGCCGGAAAGGCCAAAGCCGAACAGTTATTTTAGCTTGGTGCAGCGGTTCCTTGGTGCGGTGCCATATATCAACGCGATGAAGAGGTCAGCATGCATAGAGGGTGCGCGGATGGCCCTTGCCCGTGTCAAGACATACTGGGCGGAGATGGAGGCCACCGCTGTTGCATCCCAAGACTCGGACGGAAGCCGAGTACCTGCCGAGCACTATTTTCAGGAAGTTCTGCAAGGCGCTCGTTTAATAGAGACGCAGTGCTCGAAGGATATTATGTTCGAATAACATGTATTATTGTAAAACAATATTTTGATGAATTGTAGAAGCTTTTTATACTTGTGCCTGCAAGAATTATAATACCTCCTGTGCGGCCGTTAAGGTATATGTGTATATAATCTGAAAGATGGCAGTCGTCGGCTTTAGCCCCCACGCATATAATGGGGGGGGGTGATCGCAGAAGGTGCATTTTCACACTTGATCCAATGTCTTGGTCCGTGAAGGAGGTGATAGCGCAGCGAACTAAGCAATCGGACTATAATGCTTTATCACTTTCACTTAGCCAAAGGAGTTTGACAGTGAGGCTACTATATAGCCCCTGGTGGCGCCGCGCTCGCCCGAACTCGGGGCGCGTGTGTGCCTGGCCGGGAAATGGCCCTTCGTTAATGCGGAGGAATCGCGAAGATTCCAGTAGGTCATCGAGTGGTTGACCAATCTCACGCTATATCATGACAGTCAGTTTTCAGCTTTCTGTACTGACGTGCTCGCCTGGCTGAACCGGGGCACAATCGCAATAGTTCTCCTGGTGCCGCCTTAGCCGATAGAGCGGAACGTAAGGCAGCAAAACACAGGAGCCGGGCAAACCCAACATTTGACCAAAGACATGATTCGGAGCTGATGCATATAAGGCCAAACTTGCGACGCCGAACACTCCCTAAGGTATTCGGTCTTTATGAAAACGGGCTGAACAGCGCCCTTGGTAATAAGCCCCTGGTGTCCAGGTACGCGCAAAATTCTGACGTGGCCACATGCCAAGACGCCAGCCTCCTCCTCGGTTATACTAAGAATCCGGGGGATCTGTATCAACAAGAGACAGTGAAAAAGGTTTACGCAGGGTCTTAATCTAAAAAGAATCCTTGGAACGGGTCCCTGCTGCACGTCTACGCCTGTGTCTCCTTGTGCCGTGTCCTGGACGGGTATAGCCTTATTCAAAATGTACGTGCGAAATGTACGTTGTACTAAATAAACAAAGTATAATTCAAAATGGGTAAAATTGAGCCTTATTGTCTCTTGTTTTAAATGCACGGAGCCCCTTGTATAGGGGTATACGGCTACTAAGCCTTTATCAATTGTATGTTTACGCCAGACTCATCTAGCCACGTCCGTGGTCTTAACAACCTGTTTAGGTGCTTTGATTGGTGAAGCCGCTTTAGTGTGTGGCTGTCAATGCAGCCGCACAGTATTCCGCGCAGGAGGAACACTCAATGTTTCCCTTCAGTGACATGATGCCTCATGGACCGGGCATCTTAAGCATGAGAGACGCATAATGCGGTATTGCGTTAAAGCGGGCGAAAGCTTCACGTCCCAGTAGTGCTTGATAGCCACTTGAAAATGGGGCGATGTGGAAGGTTAGCTTTTTGCTACAGAAGTTATCGAGGGAAGAGAACATAACTTCTAGTAGGAGGGAACCCGTGCAATGGGCTTCTGGGCCTGGCGTTACTCCTTTAAAGGAAGTATTGCCATGGCTAATTTTTGTTGGGTCCATCCCCATTTTGCAGACTGTGTCCTGATATAGCAGGTTTAAACCACTGCCGCCGTCCATCAGGACTCGTGTGAAGTGGAATCCGTCAATTATCGGATCTAACACCAAGGCAGCCCAGCCTGCATGCCGGATACTTCCGGAATAGTCCCGATGGTCGAAGGTGATTGGTTTTGACAACCAGAGGCGAGGCTCTTTTGTGATAGGCTGCATGGCACATATCTCTGTGGGCGCCGCTTCGTTTCTCCCTTTTGTCACATGTAGTAAGTTTACTGTTTTGACTTCTTGTGGGAATTTCTTTTGTTCCCTAGTGCTCTGTTTGTGGGATTCATCATCATCCTCACTTGGTGTATCCAGCCCCTTGTGTTCGGCATTGAGTTTGCCGGATTGCTTGAAGACCCAACATTCTCTATGGGAATGATTAGCGGGCTTCCCGGGGGTGCTGTGGATTTGACATATCTTGTCTAGGATTTTGTTTATATTAGAGAGTTCATCCCTGTTATCTTTAAGGGGCAGATTTTGCTGACCCTGCCGAGAGCTTTTGAATCCGACGTTGACTATCGTGCTCTTCGGGCTGTTTCCCTTATTCCGGCGCTGGTCTTTGGTGCGTCGTGGCTTCCCGTTTCCATCCCTGACTTCGGATGTACTTGGGTCGCTGGTGCTGCGTCTTGCCAACCAGCTGTCCTCTCTCGCGCAAAAGCGGGTCATGAGGCTTGTTAATGTGGCCATTGTTCTTGGCTTTTCTTGGCCGAGGTGTCTAGCGAGCCATTCGTCTCGAACGCTGTGTTTGAAAGGTGCTAAGGCTTCGGCATCCGGACAGTCGACTATCTGGTTCTTCTTAGTAAGGAATTTGTTCCAAAGCTTCCGGGCTGACTCTCCGGGTTGTTGAGTTATATGACTTAAATCGTCTGCATCCGGTGGTCGGACATAGGTCCCTTGAAAATCTGCCCGAAAAGCGTCCTCGAGCTCTTCCCAACTTCCAATGGTGTTTTCGGGAAGGCCTTTAAGCCAATGTCGGGGTGGCCCTTTGAGCTTGAGGGGTAGGTATTTTGTGGCGTGGAGGTCGTCTCCTCTGGCCATGTGGATATGGAGGATATAGTCCTCAATCCAGACTCCATGGTCCGTCGTTCCGTCGTATGCCTCTATGTTTACGAGTTTGAATCCCGCTGGAAATTCATGGTCCAGCACCTCATCGATGAAACATAGGGGGTGTGCGGCACCCCTGTATTTGGGTGTGCCGTGGTGTTCGGATACTTATTGCGTTGCATTGCTTACTAGAGCTTGCTTTCTTGGCCCATAGATAGATCTGGCTGGGCCATCTTTTTGATGCGAATCCTTGGGTGGATCGCGTGCCGGCTTGTGTGCGGCACCGTTTGCCGCTCTATGTTGGCCATGGGGTCGTCTATCCGACCGGGTGGCTTCCTTGTTTGTTGATTGCGGGGGCTCTAAGGCCTCCTCATCAAATTCAGGCAGTAGCTTTCGCTTCGGGTAGCTCTTTGTGTGGCGACTGCCGCCATATTTGTCTGCGGTGTTGAGTACTTTGCTCCATCTGATTCTGAGTGCATCTTCCGCAGTTTTGAGCTTCCGCTTCTGCTTTTTCAGGCTACGCGCAGTGGCGACGAGCCTTTTGTGGAGGTTCTTCTGTTCCAGAAACTTGTCCGGCTCGAGTTCGTCCGGACTGTTATCTTCTCCTGGGACGGGTTGTTCGGTTTGTTTATCCAAGTTGCCTTGTTCGGACGGTTGCTCGATGCCATGTTCATCGTCCGCCGGCTCGCCCTGCTCTGTGGCTGGGTCTGTATGGCCATTGTCTCTGTCGAGGCGGGGCTTGGAGCGGCGCTTACGCCGCCGCTTTGACTACTTTTCGAGGGAACGATCCTTCATTGCGTCCTCCCGTTCTTCGTCGTCGTTTCCTTTGGGTGTGTCCACCATGTATACATCATAGGATGGGGTGGCTGTCCAGTGCCCTATAGGCGCTGGTTCCTGTTCATCCCCTACATCATCGTCCATACTGTCGATGTCTTCGGAGTCGAACTCTAGCATGTCGGTTAAATCATCGACAGTGTCTATGAAGTGGGTGGTGGGTGGGCGTCGAATTTCTTCGTCGTCCGCATCCCAATCCTGCTGGTCATAATCCGACCAGGACTCTCCTGACAAAGAGAGAGACCTTAGTGAATTCAGAATGTCGCCGAAGGGCGAGTGCTGAAAGATATCCGTGGCGGTGAATTCCATGATCGGCGCCCAATCGGATCCGATTGGCAGGGGTGCGGAGGGTTTGGAGTCCGGAGAAGAGTCCGACACTTTGGAGTCACAAGCTTCGCAGAGGGTAAAGCTGGTGTTCAGCTCAATCGCCGTTGAGACTGCAGCCCCTAAGGCGGGGTCTAGCCACCCTCCTCGATCGGCGCAGTCGGCTCCGAGCTAAGGGTCGGAGCGGATGCAGGTGCGGCCTCCAGGCACTGTTCGGCGGCAGAGCTAAATCATGCCCATCGTGATAGTGTGGCACGCCCGGCTGTGGCTCAATACCGTCGAAGATCAAGTCTCCGCGGATGTCAGTCGTATAGTTCAAACTTCCAAATCTGACCTGATGGCCAGGGGCGTAGCTTTCGATCTGCTCCAGATGGCCCGCAGTGCAAAGCCGCCAAATACGAAGATCTGTCTGGGGAGAAAAGTCTCACGTTGGACCGCATCGCTGTCGATGATCGGAGGAGCCATCGGGCCTAAAGATGACGACACAGAGGAACTCTCAATGAAAGCACCAATGTCGGTGTCAAAACCGGTGGATCTCGGGTAGGGTGTCCCGAACTGTGCGTCTAGGCGGATGGTAACAGGAGACAAGGGACACAATGTTTTTACCCAGGTTCGGGCCCTCTCAATGGAGGTAAAACCCTACTCCTGCTTGATTAATATTGATGATATGGGTAGTACAAGAGTAGATCTACCACGAGATCAGAGAGGCTAAACCCTAGAAGCTAGCCTATGGTATGATTGTTGTTCTGTCCTACGGACTAAACCCTCTGGTTTATATAGACACCGGAGGGGGCTAGGGTTACGCAGAGTCGGTTACAATGGGAGGAGATCTACATATCCGTATTGCCAAGCTTGCCTTCCACACCAAGGAAAGTCCCATCCGGACACGGGACAAAGTCTTCAATCTTGTATCTTCATAGTCCAAGAGTCCGGTCAAAGGTTATAGTCCGGCTACCCGGACACCCCCTAATCCAGGACTCCCTCAGCCTACTATGTTGATAGATGTGTTGAAGAAACTGTATGTGCTACCTGCAAGATTTGACGAGATGAAACGGTCATCTGCAAGAGCCGGTGCTGTGACGGCTTTGAGCCGGGCCAAGGCATGGGTACCAGAGCTTGACCCGTCTAAGGTAGCCACTAGTTACCCAAGCTTAAAAGAAGATGGTATGTCGTTTGACCAGAAGGACTTCTCTGCTTGTGTGAAAGAGATACGTCCCATGGCGACTATGATTGCCAATGACTCGGATCTTTGAAAATACCATCCGGCTTATAATAGGGAGAGCCAGAAGATGCCGACCTCGGCTTAAAGAGTGATGAATGTAATCCCCCCAATTCGTAAGCACACTTTTGCCCCTGAAGTTGAGCCGTGTGATCTTATAGGTGATGAAGCTGAATTTCAAGCTTTATCTGGCATCGACTGGTCATCGCCAAATTTTCAGACGGCGGAGGAGGACGAAGAACCGGCAAGGGATGACCCAGAAGCCTCCAGTCAGCAAGGCCAAGAAGATTGAACCGCCGGGCGGTTTATAATCGATCCTTGAAAAACCACTTGATCTCATTCAGCTCATGGAGCTATGTAATAGGGATGTAAAAACTTGAATCTGCCGTGCCATCGTGCACGTTTAAGCTTTTTGCTTAATACTGCTGATCCGCCTGGCTTAAGAAAAGCCATTATGGGTATGATATCCTTTGATTTATGCAGATCTGAATGATTATTATCCTACACACAAAGAAAGTACAAGCGCCCTTGCGGCTTACCACCGGGCGGGTCATGATACCCAATGGAAGCCGCTGGGGACGAACAGTCCATAACCAGAGCCGGTCTGACAATTGTAAAATAAAAATGGCATACCTGTAGTATATGCTTGGACTGCCAGCTTACCATCTTTGCACAATTAAAAGTGTCAGAGCTGTAACTGTAAACATTAGAGTATGATACTCTGGCGACTTAGAGTCTACCATCCTGGCGGGTTACAGAGACCCAGAAGATGCTTCAAATATGAGCCATAACTAGGGCAGCTGGGCACAACTTGTAAAAAAAAGTCAAAGAAGAAATCATTGAATATAAATGAGAAATCAAAAGAAATTCGAGGCTTTTGTGGGCTGCCAAGCCAAAGTGTCTTCTTCAATCAAACTAGCCAGAGCCACTGGATTGTTCGTGCATTCCGTGAGCCTGACTCACAGTACCCAATCGACATTTGAACCCTAGATAAAGTCTGGTCTTGCTCAAAGACTTATCAGGAGTACGCGGGGCCAGAGTAACAACATACATCACGGGCCGATTTATCCAAGTTTCAAGGAAGGCGTCTTATGAAGCCTTCATCTATCCTCACTATCTGTAAACTGTGCTCTCGCATGACAAGCCACCGTTTGAACCTTAAAAAGCTCAGATCTTGGTCGAGACGCCGTAAAGATTGATTGTTAAGAGTTCGATGGGTCAATCGGGATTACCCGATGGAGTTGAAGCAGCTGGCTACAGGTAGGATGACCCGGAAAGGTTGTGTCCTCTTTGGTCGAATACGCCTATGTTTGGACAGAACCTGGTCAAGAGGGTGGAAACGCTTGATGTCTACTACACAACCTTCTTCTTGTAGACGTTGTTGGGCCTCCAAGTGCAGAGGTTTGTATGACAGTAGCAAATTTCCCACAAATGGATGACCTAAGGTTTATCAATCCGTGGGAGGCGTAGGATGAAGATGGTCTCTCTCAAGCAACCCTGCAACAAAATAACAAAGAGTCTCTTGTGTCCCCAACACACCCAATACAATGGTAAATTTTATAGGTGCACTAGTTCGGTGAAGACATGGTGATACAAGTGCAATATGGATGGTAGATATAGGTTTTTGTAAACTGAAAATACAAAAACAGCAAGGTAGCAAGCGATAAAAGTGAGCACAAACAGTATTGCAATGCTAGGAAACAAGGCCTAGGGTTCATACTTTCACTAGTGCAAGTTCTCTCAACAATAATAACATAATTGGATCATATAACTATCCCTCAACATGCAACAAAGAGTCACTCCAAAGTCACTAATAGCGGAGAACGAACGAAGAGATTATGGTAGGGTACGAAACCACCTCAAAGTTATTCTTTCCAATCAATCCGTTGGGCTATTCCTATAAGCGTCACAAACAGCCCTAGAGTTTATACTAGAATAATACCTTAAGACACAAATCAACCAAAACCCTAATGTCACCTAGATACTCCAATGTCACCTCAAGTATCTGTGGGCATGATTATACGATATGCATCACACAATCTCAATTCATCTACTCAAACCAACACATATAACCTCAAAGAGTGCCCCAAAGTTTCTACCGGAGAATCACGACGAAAACATGTGCCAACCCCTATGCATAGGTTCATGGGCGGAACTCGCAAGTTGATCACCAAAACATACATCAAGTGGCACATGGTATCCCATTGTCACCATAGATACGCACGACAAGACATACATCAAGTGTTCTCAAATCTTTAAAGACTCAATCCGATAAGATTACTTCCAAGGGGAAACTCAATCCATTACAAGAGAGTAGAGGGGGAGAAGAAACATAAGATCCAACTATAATAGCAAAGCTCGCGATACATCAAGATCGTGCCAAATCAAGAACACGAGAGAGAGAGAGAGAGAGATCAAACACATAGCTACTGGTACATACCCTCAGCCCCTAGGGTGAACTACTCCCTCCTCATCATGGAGAGCGTCGGGATGATGAAGATGGCCACCGGTGAGGGTTCCCCCCCTCCGGCAGGGTGCCGGAACAGGGTCCCAATTGGTTTTTGGTGGCTGCAGAGGCTTGCGGCGGCGGAACTCCCGATCTATTCTCTGTTTTGGAAGTTTTAGGGTACGACGGTATATATGGGTGAAAGAGGTACGTCGGGGGAGTCACGGGGGCCCCACGAGGCAGGGGGCGCGCCCTAGGGGGGTGGGCGCGCCCCCCACCCTCGTGGGCAGCCCGTATCTCCCCTGACGTGCACTCCAAGTTCCCTGGGTTGGTTTCCTTCCGAAAATAACTTCTCCACTTGATTTCGTTCCGTTTCGACTCTGTCTAATATTCCTTTTCTTCGAAACACTGAAATAGGCATAAAACAGCAAATCTGGGCTGGGCCTCCGGTTAATAGGTTAGTCCCAAAAATAATATAAAAGTGGAAAATAAAGCCCAGTATTCCCCAAAATAGTAGATAATATAGCATGGAGCAATCAAAAATTATAGATACGTTGGAGACGTATCAAGCATCCCCAAGCTTAACTCCTGCTCATCCTCGAGTAGGTAAATGATAAAAAAGATTTTTTGATGCGGAATGCTAGTTGGCATAATTTCAATGTAATTCTTCTTAATAGTGATATGAATATTCAGATCCGAAAGATTCTAGACAAAAGTTCATATTGACATAAAAATAATAATACTTCAAGCATACTAACTAAGCAATCATGTCGTCTCAAAATAACATGGCCAAAGAAAGTTATCCCTACAAAATCATATAGTCTGGCTATGGTCTATCTTCACCACACAAAGTATTTAAATCATGCACAACCCCGATGACAAGCCAAGCAATTGTTTCATACTTTAACATTTTCAAAAGTTTTTCAATATTCACGCAATACATGAGCGTGAGCCATGGATATAGCACTATATATGGAATAAAATGGTGGTTGTGGAGAAGACAAAAAGAGGGGAAGATAGTCTCACATCAACTAGGCGTATCAATGGGCTATGGAGATGCCCATCAATAGATATCAATGTGAGTGAGTAGGGATTGCCATGCAACGGATGCACTAGAGCTATAAGTATATGAAATCTCATCAAAAGAAACTAAGTGGGTGTGCATCCAACTTGCTTGCTCACGAAGACCTAGGGCAATTTTGAGGAATCCCATCATTGGAATATACAAGCCAAGTTCTATAATGAAAAATTCCCACTAGTATATGAAAGTGACAAAATGAGAGACTCTCTATCATGAAGATCATGGTCCTACTTTGAAGCACAAGTGTGGTAAAAGGATAGTAACATTGTCCCTTCTCTCTTTTTCTCTCATCATTTTTTTATTTGGGCCCTTTTTTCTTCTCCTTTTTTTGTGGCCTCTTTTCTTTTATTTTCTTTTATTTTTCGTCTGGAGTCTCATCCCAACTTGTGGGGGAATCATAGTCTCCATCATCCTTTCCTCACTGGGACAATGCTCTAATAATGATGATCATCACACTTTTATTTTCTTACAACTCAACAATTACAACTCGATACTTAGAACAAGATATGACTCTATATGAATGCCTCTGGCGGTGTACCGAGATGTGCAATGACTCATGAGTGACATGTATGAAAGAATTATGAACGGTGGCTTTGCCACAAATACGATGCCAACTACATGATCATGCTAGCAATATGACAATGATGGAGCGTTTCATAATAAACAGAACGGTGGAAGGTTGCATGGCAATATATCTCATAATGGCTATGGAAATGCCATGATAGGTAGGTATGTGGCTGTTTTGAGGAAGTTATAAGGTGGGTGTATGATACCGGCGAAAGGTGCGCGGTATTAGAGAGGCTAGCAATGGTGGGAGGAAAAAGTGCACATAATCCATGGACTCAACATTAGTCATAAAGAACTCATATACTTATTGCAAAAATCTAGAAGTTATCAAAGCAAAGTATTACGCGCATGCTCCTAGGGGGATAGATTGGTAGGAAAAGACCATTGCTCATCCCCGACCGCCACTCATAAGGAAGACAATCAATAAATAAATCATGCTCCGACTTCATCACATAACGGTTCACCATACGTGCATGCTACGAGAATCACAAACTTTAACACAAGTATTTCTCAAATTCACAACTACTCAACTAGCATGACTCTAATATCACCATCTTCATATCTCAAAACAATTATCAAGCATCAAACTTCTCATAGTATTCAACACACTCATAAGAAAGTTTTTACTAGTCTTGAATACCTAGAATATTAGGATTATTTAAGCAAATTACCATGCTATTTAAGACTCTCAAAATAATATAAGTGAAGCACGAGAGTTCATCTATTTCTTCAAAATAAAACTACCACCATGCTCTAAAGGATATAAGTGAAGCACTAGAGCAAATGACAAACTACTCTGAAAGATATAAGTGAAGATCAATGAGTAGTCAGATAATTATGCAACTATGTGAAGACTCTCTAAGATTATGAATTTCATATCTTGGTACTTTATTCAAACAGCAAGCAAAGCTAAAGAAAATAAAATGACGCTCCAAGCAAAATACATATCATGTGGTGAATAAAAATGTAGCTCCAAGTAAAGTTACCGATGAACAAAGACGAAAGAGGGGATGCCACCCGGGGCATCCCCAAGCTTAGACGCTTGGTTATCCTTGAATATTACCTTGGTGTGCCTTGGGCATCCCCAAGCTTAGGCTCTTACCACTCCTTATTCCATAGTCCATCGAATCTTTACCCAAAACTTGAAAACTTCACAACACAAAACTTAACAGAAAACTTGTAAGCTCCGTTAGAGAAAGAAAACAAAACACCACTTCAAGGTACTGTAATGAACTCATTCTTTATTTATATTGGTGTTAAACCTACTGTATTCCAACTTCTCTATGGTTTATAAACTATTTTACTAGCCATAGATTCATCAAAATAAGCAAACAACACACGAAAAAACAGAATCTGTCAAAAACAGAACAGTCTATAGTAATCTGTAACTAACGCAAACTAATGGAACTCAAAAAATTCTAAAATAAATTGGTGGACCTGAGGAATTTGTCTAGTAATCATCTTCAAAAATAATAAACTAAATATCACTCCCCAGTAAAAAGTTTTAGCTAATCTCGTGAGCGCTAAAATTTCTGTTTTTTACTGCATGATCATAAAGACTTCACCCAAGTCTTCCCAAAGGTTCTACTTGGCACAAACACTAAATAAAACACAAAACCACATCTAAACAGAAGCTAGATGGATTATTTATTCCTAAACAGAACCAAAAAGCAATAAACTAAAATAAAATTGGGTTGCCTCCCAACAAGCGCTAACGTTTAACGCCCCTAGCTAGGCATTATGATTTCAATGATGCTCACATAAAAGATAAGAATTGAAACATAAATAGAGCATCATGAAGAATATGACTAGCACATTTAAGTCTAACCCACTTCCTATGGATAGGGATTTTGTGAGCAAACAACTTATGGGAACAATAATCAACTTGCATAGGAAGGTAAAACAAGCATAACTTCAAAACTTTAAGCACATAGAGAGGAAACTTGATATCATTGCAATTCCTACAAGCATATATTCCTTCCTTATAATAATTTTCAGTAGCATCATGAATGAATTCAACAATATAACCAGCACCTAAAGCATTCTTTTCATGATCTACTAGCATAGAAATTTTATTACTCTCCACATAAGCAAATTTTTTCTCATGAATAACAGTGGGAGTATCATAAGAGACTTGAATACTATAAATTTTTTTCACATTAAAAGAGTAATGTTCAGAGAAAAGGGTACTCATAATAATGACAAGTTTTATAAATACAATTTTCACTACTTTTTATAGCATAAGTTTCATCACAATAATTATCATAGGTAGCAACTTTGTTCTCATCATAATCGATTGAAACCTCTTCTGAAATAGTGGATACATCACTAAATAAGGTCGTGACCTCTCCAAATCCACTTTCATCAATATAATCATCATAAGTAAAAGGCATGCTATCATCATAACTACTTTTCATATCAAAACTTGAGAGCCTAAAAATATCATCATTATTAAACATAGCATCCCCAAGCTTGGGACAAACATTAATTGCAGCAAATATATTCTCAAATATGTCATCCTCATCAAACATAGCTTCCCCAAGCTTGGGCCTTTTCATATCATAAGCATGATCACTCTCATCATTAATTGTATGGATAGCACCAATAGTATAGCAATTACCATATTCTTTCAAGCAAGTGCCAAAAAGATTTTCAAGATCATAAGAAGTGTCATTATCTTCCCAATCGTAATCATCACAACAAGCAATAGGCATAAGGAGATCATCATCAAGTGTATCATCTTCATTTTCATGAGGCACAACAATAATAGGAGCAAATTTATTTGGGAGGGATGCCTTTTTACCTCTCTTCCTTTTTCTTTTCTTCTTCTTCACCACATCATGTGTGGGTTCAATCCTCTTTTTGGAGCTCCTTATTAATGAGATTGGTTGAGCAGAAGGCTCCTCCTCGTTACCTGATTCATCATAAGAAATAATAGGAGGATATTGGGAAGTCTCTTCCCTTTCATTAGTATTCTCTTCATCTTCTATTTGTTTTCTTTTCTTTATGTAATTGGCAATATAAGGATTTTCAATACAATTCACCGCACAATACATATAAATCTTCTCTAGATCAAAATCAAGAAATCTATCAAGATTAAATTTTGGAATACCCTCAGTTATACGTTTCATTTCTTCATAACCCAAAAGAAGGCTAAGCTCTTTATGATGCTCAAGGGTAATCAAATTATCACAATATTTGGACACAACTTGATCATGAAACAAATAGCATTGGAGCTTTAAATGACCATGTTCATTGCAACGTTCACAAGGGGTACTATAAATATTGAATCTTTCAGCGCATTCATCTAGCTCTTCTTGCAACCATTTGGTTTCTAGGTACGTATGCCTCTTGCAATATCTATCTTCCCTATTTGGTGTGTACTTGCAAACATGCACTCCACAAAATTTGACATGTTTATAGGAGGCATTTTCATCATAACTAGCGCAATCATCATTAGCATCATGGATATTCAAAGAATTAGTACTAACAACATTGCAATCATGCTCATCATTCAAATATTTAGTGCCAAACATTTTAAAGATTTCTTCTTCTAGCATTTGAGCACAATTATCCTTTCCATCATACTCACGAAAGATATTAAAAAGGTGAAGCGTATGAGACAAACTCAATTCCATTTTTTTGTAATTTTCTTTTATAAAATAACTAGTGCTAAAACAAGAAACAAAAAGATTCGATTGCAAGATCTAAAGATATACCTTCACTTACCTAGCCTCCCGAGCAACGGCGCCAGAAAAGAGCTTGATGTCTACTACACAACCTTCTTCTTGTAGACGTTGTTGGGCCTCCAAGTGTAGAGGTTTGTAGGACAGTAGCAAATTTCCCTCAAGTGGATGACCTAAGGTTTATCAATCCGTGGGAGGCGTAGGATGAAGATGGTCTCTCTCAAGCAACCCTGCAACCAAATAACAAAGAGTCTCTTGTGTCCCCAACACACCCAATACAATTGTAAATTGTATAGGTGCACTAGTTCGGCGAAGAGATGGTGATACAAGTGCAATATGGATGGTAGATATAGGTTTTTGTAAACTGAAAATATAAAAACAGCAAGGTAGCAAGCGATAAAAGTGAGCACAAACGGTATTGCAATGCTAGGAAACAAGGCCTAGGGTTCATACTTTCACTAGTGCAAGTTCTCTCAACAATAATAACATAATTGGATCATATAACTATCCCTCAACATGCAACAAAGAGTCACTCCAAAGTCACTAATAGCGGAGAACGAACGAAGAGATTATGGTAGGGTACGAAACCACCTCAAAGTTATTCTTTCCAATCAATCCGTTGGGCTATTCCTATAAGTGTCACAAATAGCCCTAGAGTTCGTACTAGAATAACACCTTAAGACACAAATCAACCAAAACCCTAATGTCACATAGATACTCCAATGTCACCTCAAGTATCCGTGGGTATGATTATACGATATGCATCACACAATCTCAATTCATCTACTCAAACCAACACATAGAACCTCAAAGAGTGCCCCAAAGTTTCTACCGGAGAATAACGACGAAAACGTGTGCCAACGCCTATGCATAGGTTCATGGGCGGAACCCGCAAGTTGATCACCAAAACATACATCAAGTGGCACATGGTATCCCATTGTCACCACAGATACGCACGGCAAGACATACATCAAGTGTTCTCAAATCTTTAAAGACTCAATCCGATAAGATTACTTCCAAGGGGAAACTCAATCCATTACAAGAATGTAGAGGGGGAGAAGAAACATAAGATCCAACTATAATAGCAAAGCTCGCGATACATCAAGATCATGCTAAATCAAGAACACGAGAGAGAGATCAAACACATAGCTACTGGTACATACCCTCAGCCCCGAGGGTGAGCTACTCCCTCCTCGTCATGGAGAGCTTCGGGATGATGAAGATGGCCACCGGTGAGGGTTCCCCCCCCCTCCGGCAAGGTGCCGGAATAGGCTTGCAGTGGCGGAACTCCCGATCTATTCTCTGTTCTGGAAGGTTTAAGGTATGACGGTATATATGGGTGAAAGAGGTACGTCGGGGGAGCCACGGGGCCCCACGAGGCGGAGGGGCGCGCCCTAGGGGGGTGGGCGCGCCCCCCACCCTCGTGGGCAGCCCGTATCTCCCCTGACGTGCACTCCAAGTTCCCTGGGTTGCTTTCCTTCCGAAAATAACTTCTCTAGTTGATTTCCTTCCGTTTCGACTCCGTCTGATATTCCTTTTCTTCGAAACACTGAAATAGGCATAAAACAACAAATCTGGGCTGGGCCTCCAGTTAATAGGTTAGTCCCAAAAATAATATAAAAGTGGATAATAAAGCCCAATATTGCCCAAAACAGTAGATAATATAGCATGGAGCAATAAAAAATTATAGATACGTTGCAGACGTATGAACGCTATGTTCTCTTTGGTCGAATACGCCTATGTTTGAACAGGAAGCCCCCAAGTGACATACTGACAAATCGTGTCCGTCAGGGACCTATGTTTGAGCCGTGTGATGCATCCAACTCTCTTTGGTCCCTGAAGTTTTGGGCGTCAAGCCTCTTAAATGAATATGCTGATAGACTCAGCTTCGAGGAAGCGAAACGACAGAGGCCTTGAATTATCAGGGATGCCTGCTTTATTATACTGCTTATAATATATACATCGAGTAACTATGTACATCATGAGAGCCGGTGGCTCAAGTATAGTAGGGTCAAAGATGAGCTATATTCCATGGCCGACGGGTCTCCTCCTCCGACTTACGTGAGTCCTTGTGGTCTCGAACGTCAATAAGATAGTATGACCCATTATGGAGATTCTTGTTGACCACAAAAGGTCCTTCCCAAGGTGGTGATAGCTTATGCATGTCCTTTTGGTCTTGGATGAGTCGGAGCACTAAGTCGCCTTCTTACGTGCAAACCTACTGGTGTCTGGATAGCAGGGAGCCAGACATCCGGCGAGTGGGCTGGATATCCGGCGTGCGGCCCGGACATCTGGCCGGAACCCCGGACATCCGGCATGGGAGCAAAGACAGAACATAATCACCAGAATATTTTGTGTGACCCTAATATTTTTAAGCTAGGAATCATTGTGGCTTGAGAAAGTCCTTCACTAACCCTACCGATCCCCTCTTAATAGTGTGGAATCCTATACTGAAGAAATCAAATGATGCAATCTCTTTTATACTTCTTTCTTGAGTATACTTTGGGTAAAAATGAACATCGTATGCTCACGATCCACACACATTTTGATGAACCGGAGACTAACCCCTGAGATTCACTTGACAAACATAGTTAGTCCCCTACATGTATATTGTCATCAACATCAAAACATGATGTAAGGGCAAGATTGCACTTTCAATCTCCCCCTTTCTGTTTGTTAATGACAATCATACATGTAGTATCATAGATGCAATAAATATATTTTGCATTGTAAATCATGAGAGCATAATACATTATATGTTCCTATTTGCTTTAGCTCCCCCTCATTGTGTGCATGAAATGGTTATGACAGGATGTACATCACAAATGGTAGTATATGTAACTCAAAAAGATAGGAAAGTATGACACACACATATGAGACAACCATAATAATAACCCATAGCCATAAGGTTGACAACATAGTCTCAAACGATTAAATAGCATATGTAGCATACATAAGAGTTTGAATAATAGTGCACACACATAGCCAACATATAGCATGATCCAAACCCACTAGGATACTACTTCTCCCCCTTTGACAGCAACATGCAAAAATGGGTGAAGAACTACAAGAATACAATAGAAATCACTCCTGGCGGATGTCATCATTATCATCAAAGAACTCGGCATACTCCTCACGAGATGGGAATCCGAAGGTGGAAGAGGATGGAGCCGCAGGAATAGGATCTTCATCACTCACAGGACTCCCACGATCGCGAAGGCGCTGCTTGAGCTGGTTCTTGGAGATGATGAGGCGCTTCTGAACATCATGGTTTTGCTGACAGTTGAAGGTAATCGCCTTCATAATAGCAGACTGAGCCTTTCTCAAGAACATGGAAAGACGTCCACGAGGTGCGGTCGAGGAGGAAGGCATGGAGGAACCCGTGGGTTGAGACGCACCAGCAGACTTCCTAGACTGTCGAGGAGCAGCAGATGGTGCAGGAACAACCATGCACATATGTGGAGGTGGTTTCCAAAGGTCATGCACCTCCGTCTTTGCAACCTCAAATGGAGCAGTGTGATCAATCAGAGCCTGAATGAACGGAGCATGAGGGAATTGGCGCGACTGAAGAAAGCTGGAAACACAGATCTAATGCCAAATGTAATGGGCTGTATCAAGTTACGCCCAAGATGCGACCCTATCCTAAAGGAACTCGAGGGTCCCACCAAGGATAGAAGCGCATCTTGAAGACGCTTTTGCAAGGTCGATATCATTACATCAACATTACATAATATATGGGGATACATACAAGGCATACAAATGCCGCAAGAATACATCAACATACAAGAGAACACCATCCGACTACGGATGAAAGATAAACAGAAACTCAAATAATATCCACCCTGCTAGCACAGGCTGCCGACCTGGAACCTATCCCCTGATCGAAGAAGAAGCAGAACAAGAACTCCAAACCCGTAAACATCGCTCTCGCGTCATGAGCATCGTATAACCTGTACCTGCAACTGGTGTTGTCGTAATCTATGAGACACGAGGACTCAGCAATCCCGTTACCATGGGTATCAAGACTAGCAAAGCTTAAAGGATAAGGAAGGGGTAAAGTGGTGAGGTTGCAGCAGCGACTAAGCATGTATGGTGGCTAACTTACAAAAACAAGAGCGAGAAGAGGAGCTCAGCAAGCGGTCGTCAACTAGTATGATCAAGAAGTGATCCTGAACTCCTACTCACGTCAAGCATAACCCAAGGACCGTGTTCTCCTCTCGAACAACTCCGAAAAGAGACAATCACGGTTACGCACGCGATTGGTGTATTTTAGAAGAGTTTACTTCAAGTTTACTACAACCGGATATTAACAAATTCCCATCTGCCACATGACCGCGGGCACGACTTTCGAAAGTTCAAACCCTGCAGGGGTGTCCCAATTTAGCCCATTATAAGCTCTCACGATCAAAGAAGGATATTCCTTCTCCCGGGAAGACTCGATCAGTCTCGGAATCCCGGTTACAAGACATTTCGACAATGGTAGAACAAGACCATCAAAGCCGCCCGAATGTGCCGACAAATCCCGATAAGAGCTGCACATATCGTTCTCAGGGCACACCGGATGAACAAGACGTCGGGTTGGCATAGACCCTGATTGCCCAGGGGGCGCCGGACATCGCTCAGTTTGGACCAGCACTCAGAGGAGCACTGGCCCGGGGGGGGGGGGTAAAATAAAGATGACCCTCAGGCTCCGGAAACCCAAGGGAAAAAGGATTAGGTGAGGCAAATGGTAAAACCAAGGTTGGGCCTTGCTGGAAGAGTTTTATTCAAAGCAAACTGTCAAGGGGGTCCCATAAATCACTCAACCACGTTAGGGACGCAAAATCCGGGAACATAATACCGATATGACAGAAACTAGGGCGGCAAGAGTGGACCAAAACACCAGGCATAAGGCCGAGCCTTCCACCCTTTACCTAGTATATAGATGCATCAATAATATAAGAGATATAGTGATATCCAAACATAAACATAATCCAACATGGAGCAATCTTCATCTTCACCTACAACTAGCAACGCTCTAAGAGGGGCTGAGCAAAAGCGGTAACATAGCCAAACAACGGTTTGCTAGGAATGGTGGCAAAGTTTAGGGGTTCATGGCAATTTGGGAGGCTTGATAGCAAGTGGTAGGTAATGCGGCATAGCGATAAAACGAAGCAACTAGCATAGCAATGATAGTAATGAGATCTAAGGTGATGGTCATCTTGCCTAAAATCCCGCTAGGAAGAAGAATGAAATCCATGAAGAAGATGAAGCCACGAAGACGAACCAAGCATAGACGAACGAATCCTCACGATCGCAACGAAACAGGAACTATCGAGAAGAAAGCACACAACACGATAAACTCACCACACATGAACAAGGTGTCATGGAATTGTCACGGCAGATGTCCTCTTGCAAGGACTTAGTCGTGGAGCCATCGCAAATAGGAAGCTTAAAGGGGTTAATCGGGACAAAGGACACGAGAGGGTTTATACTAGTTCGGCCCCTTACGGTGAAGGTAAGGCCTGCGTCTAGTTGGGTTGGTATTGCTGAGGTTTCGATGACCGGGGAGCGAGATACGCTATGCCCGGTTCTCGATGTGTTGTTTCTTTCCCTAAGCCGCCTGCGGGTCGTCCCCTTATATACACGGGTTGACGCCCTGCGGCCTATAGAGTCCCAGCCGGCTCATGGACAATGTCCGTCTCGGTGACTAGTTAATTCTACCTTACAATACAAGTCATGCCATCATGGCAGTTTATCACTATGCGCCTTAAGTCACCTGTGGGCTTTGGACCCTTTATTGAACCACCATCTTCATGCTTGGTCTTGGGCTTCTTCTGATGAATATTCTCTAGGTAACCCGGCCCCTCCTGGGCGGCTTACACAGTTAGTTATATCCCCAACATTAGGCCCCAGATTGATTTGAACCGGTTCATGTCAATCTTAAACTTCCTTAATAACCAGTCCTTCTGTCTTCTGTCCGCGAAAAGGTCATAACCCGTCGTGACGTCATCTTCTGGTTCCGTGTTAACCCGCCGCGACGTCATCTTCAATTAAATACCTATTTTATTCCATCATATCTTTAACGGATCTTTGCCTTTACTGACCATCCCGAAAACCGAGGCGTCGGGGTCGCTGGATAATGATACTCGGTCTCCTCATTCTCGCGCCGTCTCAGTCGGCCTTCCCTTATAAATAGGCACGACCTAGGTCTTCCATTCTTCCCTCTTTCAGTCGTCTTTTTCCTCTTGCTGCCTCTCTGCCTCTCGAGCTCCGCCGCCGCCGCCATCGAACCCCTCATCTTCACTGACTCAGGCCACTGCATCAACCTGAATCTGACCAGAAATCGACGGCGAACCTCCGCAGCTCGTCCACATCCGTGAGTTCCTCTCCTTCCCTTTCTTAGATATGCATTGGAACTTTTTTGAGTTCGTCGGTGTTCATCGCCGCCCGCTTCAAACCCTCGATAGTTTTTACGTCCAATGCCCTGTTTAGATCATAAAAATAACGTAGAACTGATGCGGTGATTGTTTGTGCTTATCTTGCATAGAAACAGATCTCATTTCCCTTGTTCGGAAGCCCTCTTCGAGTGTATGAACTTCTCTGCCCTGTTTTAGGTCTAGAAATTTTTCTTTTCAGAGTGACCGTTTGATCCAAAATAACAACTTCAACTTGTGAAACCTGTTTGTTCCACACTTAGCAAAAAATTGCATCTGTTGAATTTATTTTAGACATAGTAGTCCATGTGACCGGGTTAAGACAACTCTGGCTGTCAGTCTCGCTTGCTTCCGGCGACTTAAGAAAATTTTAACTACCCTTGATACCTGTAGTGACTTAAATACCATTGCATAGTTACCCATATGTCATTAGGCCCCTTCTTAAGCCGCCACCTTGAATAAATTAATAAAGCTCTCCTCCGGGTTATGAATTGAGCCAGAAAAATTCTTTTATCTTGTCATAGGCTTCGATTTACACAATGGCACCCAAAGCTCCCAAACCTCCGGTGACCTGCAACTGGGTCAAGTCCGTTGTCACAGAGAGCACATTATCTGAATTTGTGAAATCCGGCTATCTGCCCAAGAAAGAGATCATGTCTTATCACGCTCCTGACTCGTCTGAGGAGAAACCTCATCCCAAAGAGGGGGAAGTGATCATTTTCACTGATCATATGAGCCGGGGATTTGCTCCACCCGGTTCAAAATTCTTCAGGATGTTCTGAAATTCTTTGACCTGAGACCTCAAGACATTGGGCCCAATTCCGTGTCAAATATTTGCAACTTCCAAGTCTTCTGTGAGGTGTACCTTGGAGAAGAGCCCAACTTAGTTTTATTCAGAGAGCTGTTTTATTTAAACCGGCAGAACAAGCGCGCCAACGGGCCCAGTCTAGAACTTGGTGGTATATCGATTTAGCAGCGGAGAGATTGCCTTTTCCCTTATGCTGAACTGCCGAGTCATTAAAAAGATTGGAACCAGACATGGTTCTACTACCAGGACACTTCTCCGGCGGGTGAGAACCCGCTGCCCGGCTTCCGTGCCTTACACCTTGAATCCAACCACCCGCTGCCAGACAAGTTGACTGCTGTTGAACGTCTGCCACTCACCCCCACTATCAAGAAGATCAAAGCTCTTTTGGGGAATGGCTTAGACGGCATCGACCTGGTCCGAGTCTGGGTTGCTTGGCGAGTGATTCCGTTAAGCCGCCGCCCCGGCTTAATGTGTACTTACTCAGGCGAGAAGGATGATCCCCTACGTCATAGCTGTGACGACTTACCAGATGACGCGGTGGAGGCTAGAACCCAGTCCTTGTTGAAAGACGGCACGGTGACTAGTAATGCCTTCGGCTTACTGCCTTTCTGCAACAAGAACCCGGCCCCTGCAGTGAGTCATCTGCCTCAATGATTACTCTTAACTGTGTTATACCTTGTTTTTACTCATAACTCCTTATCATCATTTTTCACAGGCCAATGACAACTTCTGGAAGGTCAAGTATGACCATGAGGCGGCCAAACAAATCAGAGCGGCCAAGAGAGACGAAAGGAAAGCTGCCAAGACAGGAACGTCAAAGAAGAGAAAGCCGAGCGCTTCCGATATGTTGAGACTCGAAGGTTCTGATGACGATGAAGAAGAGGTAATTTTTAACCCTTTGACTCTTTTATCATCACTTTACTAACATTAACTTTTTTCAGTAAGACACGGGAAATAGCCAAGCCGTCGAGGAAGAGGTAACTATAATCTCCCCCGACTCCGAGCCCTTGCCGCGGCAGAAAATTCGAAGAGTGACCCGGAAAGTAAGATTTTCACATCCTTTGGCTTACCAAGATCCTCAATTTCTTTTGAAGCAACAGCTTTTTGAAAGCCGGAGGCAGACCCGGACCAGCAAGGATGCAGAGCTCTCCTCCGGCTTGCCTGACACAACCAAGAAGCGTCAGACTAGGGTTATCTCTGATTTACGCCCTGTTTTACCTTCGGCAGGTTTAATCCATCAACCTCTCAATTCATCTGACTCCAATTATCAGGATACCTCTCCTTCCTCCGGCGAGTCTATACAGTCCAACATGCCGGCTTTTAAAACTTCCCCCGGGTAATGCAAATTGGTTTACCTTATGCTTTACCTTACTCATGCTTTTTTGTACTCACTCTTCTGCCTTGTCCACATCGTGCAAGTGAAGCCCAGGAAGAAAGCGAAGAAAAATAAGACAGCCCAAGACCCCGTAGTGACTGAGCCGGAGCTGGGCACAGCTGCTCCTGACGCCACTACTCATGAGCCGCCGCCTCAACCATCTCAGGATGTTCCTGTACCTTCCTCTGATCCACCTGCTGATCAAGCCATCCATGATTCTGATAACACGGAGGCTCCTAGCCCTGCCAAGGCAGATGATCCAGAAGTGCAGATTCTTAAGACTCAATTCGTTGAGCCGGCACAGCAAACTGTTCTTGCCAAGTGTTCTGCTAAGGAGGAATTATTAGAACGCCGAAAAGCCAAGTTAGACGTTGCTGATTATACTCATTTGAGTATTGGGGAGATCGTCTCTGGCTATATCAGTCAAGTACATAGCAGCCATGACCTGGAAATTGACATGGTGAAGTAAATATAGCAAAAATCTGAGGTATAACTTATACTATTTTTCCTTAATCATACTTACTGTACCAGCCCCCAAGTCTATTGCTTATGAATAAATATGCTGTAGACTTTACAAAACTGCCTAGCACCTTTTATCCGGTTTAAAAAGAAGATATGTAACCCGGTTGTAGCATGATATTTTCAAACTTGCGATACACATTAGCCCCCAAGTGCCACGTATCTTTGCTTGCAAAGTGCTTGGGACTTTAATTTACATAAACCGGCGTAGTAATTTAGAGTTCTTCAGCATGCAGTAGCCCCCAAGTGTCAAGTATCTTTGCTTGCAAAGTGCTTGGGACTTATTGTTATTTTACCATGGTTCTGACTATAACCCGGCATCAATGCAGGCCACCATAAGTCAATTTGAGTCGGAGATTGCTGACCTGAAAAGCCGCCTGGCAGCCCAGGAAGTTGAAATTCAAAAGGCCAAATCCAAGTTTGAATTCAGTGTCTTTGAACAAGAGAAGTTGAAGAAGAGCCTTGAGGCGGAGAAGAAAACCTGGGCTGATGAAAAGGCCTCACTGGTGACCCGGGCCGAGACAGCAGAAGCATCACTTGCGGAAGCAAAAATCGAGCTGTCCGGCTTAAAGCGCCAGATATCTCAAATGGTCTCAGCCATCTTTGGTAAGTTATGATATATAAACCTTAAGTACTGCAAACCTTCCTTTGATGATTATTTAACCGTTATCTCCGGTTCACCATATGTTTATGAACACAGGCCCTATGAGCACAAACCTCAAACAGAACATGTTGATCAAACTGAAAGAGGTTTACACTCTGGTGGAGTATCTTTACACCGGGTCACAACGTGCTTTGGCCATTGTGGCTTTATCAAATGACGTTCCTCACCTCCTACAAGACGTACTGAAGCGGCTTGCTGTATTACCTCAGCGCATCCAAGAACTAAGGCGGGCGTCCACAAGAGCGGGGGCCATAGCCGCGTTGAGCCAGGCTAAAGCATGGATTCCAGAACTAGACCCGGCCGACCTCGCTCTTGGATACCCGAGTCTGAAGGAAGATGGCACTTTATTCAATGAAGCAGACTTCACCGCCTGTGTGAAAGACATACGCCCTATGGCTACTCTGATTGGGAACGACACTGATCTTACCAAGTATCAATCGGGCTATGACAGCGAAAACCGGAGGATTCCAACTCCTCATTATCATGAAGTCAGCCTGATCCCTCCAACTCGTAAGCATACCTTTGCCCCTGAAGTCGACCCAGCCGGGTTAATAGATGATAAAGCTGAGTTTGAAGCCTTGAGTGGCATTGACTGGGCATCATCCACCTTCCAGGACAGGGCAGCCGATGGAGAGGCGGAGAAGGATAACCCAGAATCTTCAGGCCAACCTAAAGAGTGAACCGCCAGGCATCATATGTTTACGTCTTCGTGAAAACAATGCTTCACCATTCAGACTCGGGGAGTCTTGTAATAGGGTAGAAAACACTCTCGATTTTTGCCATGCCTTCGTGCATGTTTGCGGTGCTTTAATACTTTCTTTAAGTCGCCATCACTATATACTTTCAGCCTTTATTGATCTTCTAGTTCCTGTATGTTTAACAAAAAATTGCTTGCCTTATCCTGCATATGAGACAAATAGAAATCCTTTGGCGACTTATCGCATCAGGGGTCACATAAGGCATTGATAACCCAGAGTATATACCAAACAATCTTATGAAGGCCAGCTTACGATTAGACCTATTAGACATAATAATAATAGTATACCTGTGATTCTTGCGGTTATCTTACCGGCTTATACGACCCAACCCATGAGGGTAAGTTTAACTCCTAAAAGTTGGCAAATATAAAGTTCACCTGGCGCTTAACAACCTGAGGCAACCAATATTAAACCGGTGGAACGAAATCCACTCCATAATACTTTCAAAAGGGTCTTAAGATAATTAAATATTTACACTTACAAGGTATGATAAATAATAAACAAAACTTAAAGGCTTCTGATTCGAATACGATCAGTGAACCATTCCAAAGGGGTTAAGCTAAGATTCGGATACGATCATATAGCCCCCAGTGGCTTTGGCGATGCCGATCAAGTGGGTATCGACAGCTATGTTCTCTTTGGTTCGAATACGACCTATGTTTGAACAGGAAGCCCCCAAGTGACCATAAGAGTTGTTTAATGACGCTGATTCGAATACGATCCACGTCAGACCCAAAGGGGTTAAGCTATGATTCAAATATGATCAAGAAGCCCCCAAGTGGGTTTGGCAGTATGCCGATCAAGAGGGTATTGACAGCTATGTTCTCTTTGGTTCGAATACGACCTATGTTTGAACAGGAAGCCCCCGAGTGATCATGACTAGATTCCGATATGATCATAAGTCGGACCGAAGGGAAAGCTGGATTCAGATATGATCCGCTCCTTGTTGGTTGTTTCCATCACATGATAAGGAAGACATGTAAACCTTTGAGGGTAAAAAGGACAGAGGTCCTGCTTTATTGCTTTATATAATACATAATGTATACATCTCGAGAGCCGATGGCTCAAGTATAATAAGGCCGAAGATGAGCGATGTTCCACGGCCGGCGGGTCTCCTCCTCCAACATACGTGAGTCTTTGTGCTCTCGAACGTCAATAAGGTAGTATGACCCGTTGTTCAGATTATTGCTGACCACAAAGGGTCCTTCCCAAGGAGGGGATAACTTGTGCATATCAGACTGATCCTGGATGAGCCGGAGCACTAAGTCGCCTTCTTGAAAGGTTCTGCTTCTAACCCGGCGGTTGTGATAGCAGCGCAGGTCTTGCTGGTAAATCGCCGAGCGGGCTATTGCCAAGTCTCACTCTTCATCCAACAAGTAAAGTGCATCTTGACGAGCTTTTTCGTTGTCAGCCTCAACGTAAGCCGCCACGCGAGGTGAGTCATGACGGATGTCACTTGGCAGGACCGCCTCTGCTCCATACACCATGAAGAAAGGTGTGTAACCCGTAGATCTATTAGGTGTAGTGTTGATGCTCCAAAGCACAGAAGGCAACTCCTCCACCCAACAACCCGAGGTCCGCTATAAAGGGACTAAGAGCCGGGGCTTGATACCTTTCAAAATCTCCTGATTAGCTCTTTCTGCTTGACCATTGGATTGAGGATGAGAAACAGGCGAAACGTCAAGCCGGACATGCTCTCGTTGACAGAACTCTTCCATGGCTCCTTTGGAAAGATTAGTGCCATTATCAGTTATGATGCTGTGTGGAAAACCAAAACAAGAAATCACCTTTTTCATGAACTGAACCACCGTGGCTGCATCACACTTACTGACTAGCTCCGCCCCAACCTACTTTGTAAACTTGTCCACTGCCACCAGGAGGTGTGTCTTTTTATCCTTAGACCTTTTGAAAGGCCCGACCATGACAAGCCCCCAGACTGCGAACGGCCAAGTAATTGGAATCATCCTCAATTCTTGAGCCGGTACATGAGCTCGTCTTGAGAATTTCTAACACCCGTCACATTTACTGACCAGATCTTCTGCATCAGCATGCACCGTCAACCAATAAAACCCATGACGGAAGGCTTTGGCCACAAGAGATTTTGAGCCGGCATGATGACCGCAATCCCCTTCATGGATCTCACGAAGTATCTCCTGACCCTCCGTAGGTGACATGCAACGTTGAAACGCTCCAGTGACGCTGCAGTGATGTAACTCGCCATTAACGATTCTCATGGACTTGGACCGCCGGACGATTTGTCTCGCCAAGGTCTCATCCTCAGGCAACTCTCCCCGGGTCATATAAGCCAAATAAGGCACTATCCAATCCGGGATGACATGGAGAGCCGCTACCAGCTGCGCCTCCGGGTCTGCTACTGCTAGATCTTCTTCTGTGGGTAACTTGATAGAAGGATTATGCAAAACATCGAGAAAGGTATTAGGTGGCACCGGCTTACGCTGAGATCCCAGCTGGCTTAAGGCATCAGCCGCCTCATTCTTCCTTCGATCAATGTGCTCCATTTGATAACCTTGAAGTGTCCAGCTACAGCATCACCCTCACGACGGTAAGCTGCCATAAGGGGATCCTTGGAATCCCACTTGCCTGACACCTGTTGAGCCACGAGATCTGAGTCGCCCAAACACCGTACCCGGCTCAAATTCATCTCCTTGGCCATCCGGAGATCATGGAGTAAGGCCTCGTACTCAGCTGCATTGTTAGTACAAGGAAACATAAGCCGGAGCACATAACAGAATTTGTCACCTTGAGGGGAAGTTAACACGACTCCAGCCCCCGAGCCTTCCAACTGCCTGGACCCATCAAAGTAAATAGTCCAATATGTGTTATCAGGTTTCTCCTCAGGTGCCTGCAGCTCTGCCCAATCATTGATAAAATCCACCAAGACTTGAGACTTAATGGCAGTACGTGGCATGTACTTCAAACCATGAGGCCCAACCTCAATGGCCCACTTGGCGACTCGTCCCGTGGCCTCTCTGTTCTGGATGATGTCTCCCAAGGGGGAAGAACTTACCACAGTGATAGGGTGACCTTGGAAGTATTGCTTCAGCTTCCGGCTTGCCATGAACACCCCGTAGACAAGCTTTTGCCAATGTGGATATCTTTGCTTAGACTCAATGAGCACCTCACTGACATAATAAACCGGCCTTTGAACCAGATGCTCCTTGCCAGCCTCCTTGCGTTCCACCACGATTGCAACACTGACAGCTCGTGAGCTAGCGGCCACATATAATAACAATGGCTCTCTATCAATGGGAGCTGCCAGGACCGGCGGATCAGATAATTGTCTCTTTAAATCCTCAAAGGCAGTATTAGCAGCATCACTCCAGACAAAAGTGTCTGTTTTCCTCATCATCTGATACAGCGGTAGGGCCTTCTCCGGATTAGCTTCAATGCCCCTGTTTGAGACCAGAAATCCCAAAAGCTTGCCTGCAGGTACACCAAATACACACTTGTCCGGGTTAAGCATCATCTTGTAAACCCGAAGATTATCAAAGGTCTCCTTTAAATCAGATATCAAGGTTTCCTTCTCTCTGGACTTCACCACTATGTCATCCACATAAGCAAGAACGTTGCGCCCAATCTGATTGTGGAGACAGTTCTGTACACACCGCTGATAAGTCGCCTGGGCACTCATGAGCCCAAAAGGCATAGATACATAGCAGAAGGTCCAAACGGAGTGATGAAAGTCGTCTTCTCCTGGTCCTTCACTGCCATCTTGATCTGATGATATCCAGAATAAGCATCCAAAAAGCTCAAATGCTCACAACCTGCCGTAGCATCAATGATTTGATCAATACGGGGGAGAGCAAAAGGATCAGCCGGACAAGCCTTATTTAAGTCCGTGTAATCCACACACATCCGCCAGGTGCCGTTCTTCTTGAGTACGAGCACCGGGTTAGCCAACCACTCTGGGTGAAAAACTTCCACAATGAATCCGGCCGCTAAGAGTCGTGCAACCTCTCTCCAATAGCTTTCCGTCTTTCTTCGTTGAATCGTCGAAGAAACTGTCTGACCGGCTTATACTTTGGATCAATATTAAGAGTGTGCTCAGCGAGTCCTCTCGGTACACCCGGCATGTCAGAAGGTTTCCATGCAAAGATGTCCCGGTTCTCATGGATGAACTCGATGAGCGCGCTTTCTTATTTAGGATCCAAGTTGGCGCTGATGCTGAACTGCTTAGATGAGTCGCCTAGAGTGAAATCAACAAGTTTAGTCTCAGCAGCTGATTTAAAGTACATTGCCGGGTCATGCTCTTTGGTTGGCTTCTTCAGAGAGATCATATCCACCGGGTCAACGTTATCTTGGTAAAACTTCAACTCCTCTGCTGCACACACAGACTCAGCATAAGCCGCATCGCCTTCCTCACACTCCAGAGCCACCTTTAGACTTCCATGCACAGTGATGGTGCCTTTGTAACCCGGCGTCTTGAGTTGTAGATAAACATAACACGGCCGCGCCATGAACTTAGCATAAGCCGGCCGCCCAAATAGAGCATGATATGTGCTCTTGATTTTGACCACCTCAAAAGTTAACTTTTTAGCCCTGGAATCGTACTCATCTCCAAAAGCCACCTCCAGCTCAATCTTTCCGACAGGGTACGCCGACTTACCAGGCACCACTCCATGGAAAACGGTGTTGGACGTCTTTAAGTTTTTGTCAGTCAAACCCATACGCCGAAAGGTCTCGTAATAGAGGATGTTGATGCTGCTACCTCCATCCATGAGCACCTTAGTGAATTTATATCCACCGACCTGAGGTGCCACCACCAAGGCTAACTGACCCGGATTATCAACCTGGGGAGGGTGATCGTCTCTACTCCACACAATAGGCTGCTCTGACCACCTCAAATAACGGGGAACCGCCGGCTCAACAGAGTTCACGGCCCTCTTATGGATCTTCTGGTCACATTTGCATAAGCTTGTGGTGAATACATGATACTGCCCACTATTTAGCTACTTGGGATGGCTTTGATAACCCGACTGCTGCTGCCGTTGTCCTCCTTGACCAGACTGCTGTTGGTTATAACCGCCTTGATTTCCCTGAAAAATGGAACTTGAACCGCCGCCCGGGCCATGAAAGCCGCCGGCACCTGAGCCGCCGCCCGACCCATGATTGCCATCAAACGTGTTGGAATTCTTGAAAGCCTTCATGATGGCGCAATCCTTCCATAAGTGGGTGGATGGTCTCTCCCAGGTGCCGTGTCTCGGGCAGGGCTAATTGAGTAGCTGCTCAAGAGATGGACCTGACCCGCCAGATCAAGGGGGCGATTTTCTCTTACGTCTCTGATTGTTACCCTGCGCATTGGCGTTGGCCACAAACTCCGGGTTACCCTCCGCCTTACGCTTGTTGCCTCCTTGATTCATCGGGTTATGCTATTGACCCTTTCCATTGTCGTTCTTCTTTCCCTTCCCTGTCTTTTCCTCATCAGACGCGGGATCTTTGGTACTATCAGAGTCGGCGTACTTGACTAAAGCTGCCATCAGCGTACCCATATCATTGCAATCACGCTTAAGGCGCCCCAGCTTCTATCTCAGCGGCTCAACGCGACAATTCTTCTCCAACATGAGAACTGCTGAGCCAGCATCCATCTTGTCAAATGAATGTATTATCTCCTTGACCCGGCGCACCCAATGGGTTGTGGATTCACCCTCCTCTTTCTTACAATTTGTTAAGTCCACAATCAACATAGATTACTTCCAAGTATCCTTGAAATTCTGGATGAATCGGGCCTTTAACTCTGCCCATGAACCAATGGAATTCGGTGGCAAGGCCTTTAACCAAGACCGGGCCGTTCCATCCAACATCATGGTGAAGTATCTAGCCATTGCCGCATAACTGACCTCCAACAGCTCCATGGCCATCTCACAGCTTTCAATCCATGTCCCGGGCTGTAAGTCGGCTGTATAGTTTGGCACCTTTCGAGGCCCCTTGAAGTCCTTAGGGAGACGCACATTAGGTAAAGCCGACACCAGACACGGTACGCTGCCGGTTCTGGTGGCTACTCCCGCCTCAACAGAGGTAGTCGGATAATCCGGAAAGGCCGGTTCAGCCGTTTGCTGAGTCTCTAGCTGAGCTGCCCGCTCGTCCTCCTGACGTATCCGGTCCTGCACCGGATTATATCCGCCGGGCTGGTTACAGCGCTGAGCATTGCTTGACAAAGCTTCTGACTCCATGTGCTTGCTGTAACTCGGGCTCCGGTTTGGATGAGACAGAGCTAACCAAGGCGGAGGAGTTGAATGAATTATATCCCGGCTATAAGAATAATTCTCTTGCTGAGCCAAAGCCGTTTGAACGAGCTCTCTGATCCTCCGGGTCTCCACTTCTGTTGGATCGTCACCGTCCACTGGGAGAGCCACCAATCGTGCCGAAGCTGCAATTAAGTTCTCCATGGGGTTGGAAAAGTGAGCCGATGGTATTGGCACATAACGGGGCGGTGCCATATTTCCGTGAGGAGGTCCCGTCACCGGAGGCTGAACCAGTCCCCCGGCTGTCATGAGCTGATTAACCCCTGACGGGTTACTTGGACCAGCTCCGGGTGTAGCAAAGAGGCTCCGTGGATTGTAAAGCAAAGGCAAACGAGATTGAGTTTTCTGATGCCTTCTCCTCATCACATCATTAGACGCGTTCAGGCTCATTGTAAGCTGAAAAGCCTGTGACTGGAGTTGCTGCACTCGTGCGTCCAAAGCTGTCAGGACCCCGACTCAATGCCACATCGATCTAGCATGTAACACCTCATATCACTTTGCGGCCTCACGCACGGTATTCCCACGGGTGTCGCCTTACCTTTGCCCGGGACCGTTTGCGTCTTTTGGCACACGTATATGATAGTGTCACTAGCATCCATATGATAAGGAGCCCGGGCTGACATGGCTAGTCGTAAACCCAAAGTGGCACAAACTTACAGGGACAGGCATCCATGACCCAGCATCAAATGTGTCGGTCATCAGCGAGTGAATCCAGGCTGTAGCACTGGGCTAGCAGGACTCCGGTGAACCGGGCTGTAGCGGCCTAACAGGACTCTGGTATTCATCGCGTGACATTTCCCCGAAGGGACAGACACAGGAACGAAGAAGGACACATGCCGGCCAACCTAAGTGTTCCGGAGCAGTAGCAAGCTACCATGGCTCGGTGGAAACACTAGGAGACATTTCCCGGTAAGAGAGGCTACTAAAGATAAACAACTAGATAGTCAGATCCCACACATACCAAGCATTTCAATAACATACACACAATATGTTCGATATGTGCAAATACCACATGGCATCACAACATGACTCTACGACTCAAGTAATTATTCATTAGGCTCCGAGGAGCGAGATATTACAAACTTAGGTCTCATGACCCAACATTCAGAGCATACAAGTCAAAACACAAGCGGAAGCTATCATGTCTGAGTACAGACATCTAGAAATGAAAATGGCTGAGAAGCCTGACTATCTACCAGATCCTGCCGAGGGCACAAGATCGTAGCTGAGGTAACAAGCTAAACGTCGAAGTCCACGCGGAATCACTAGTGAGACTGAAGTCTCTCTGCAAAAACATAAAATAGGCAAACGTGAGTACAAATGTACCCAGCAAGACTTACATCGGAACTAACTACATATGCATCATTATCAACAAAGGGGATGGTGGGGTTTAACTGCAGCAAGCCAGCTTTGACTCGGTGGCTATCCTAAACTACGACTGCAAGTAACTCTTTGAGGTGGCGCACACGAGTCCACATATTCACCATATCAATACACCACTATGGATCTGCTCCCGTCTCCCTACGAGAACGCCATCCATAGCACTCACGCTTATCTCACGTATTTTAGAGTATCCACTTTCACTTGTCTATGAACTGATATAAGCAACCCAGAAGTCCTTTTCCGCGGACACGGCTATTCGAATAGATAACGTTAACCCTGCAGGGGTGTACTTCTTCACACACGCTCTCACCACTTACCGCCGTTTACACGACATGTACTCGGCAACCTTCAAGCGGAAGCCCAACGTGGGTGTCGGCCACGGCCTACCTAAACACTCAAGTCTCTAGTCCAGGTTTATCGCCTATTCGGGTTCCATCCATGAGGAGATCCGGCCGGAGTTTCGCTCACAGCCCCAAACGATGTGAACAGGGTTCCGTGACACCAAACGGGCGCCCGGTATACCCGGCCACGTGCCTACCGCATCACAGCCCACCCCTCCGGTCAGCGCTGCCCACGGCCTCCAGCATACTACAAACACCAGAAACTACTTGCAACTCCTGGACAGAGGACAAGGGTGATTAAGAAGCCGAGAGGGTCCATTGGTTTCGGGCCCAATGCGTGGTAGTAGCTGAATCATGGATCACAAACACAGAACTCAGTTCCTGAGGACGGCTTCAATGAGACAACCCACCATGTACTCCTACATGGCCTCTCACCGATACCTTTTACCAAATCGTGTTCACACACTTAGCTCACACACAGTAGGACATGTTCACACACCTCTGATTCATTCCCGATGAATCAGACCTGACACAACTCTAAGCAGTAGCAGGCATGACAAACAAGCAAGAATGAGTAGGCACAACAGGGCTCAAACAACTCCTACTCATGCTAGTGGGTTTCATCTATTTACTATGGAATGACAGGTCATGCAGATGATAAAGGGGTTCAGCTACCGCAGCAAGTAACAGATGAATCGTTGTTGTCCTAATGCAGTAAAAGAGAGCAGGAGCGAGAGAGTAGGATTGTATCGGAATGAACAAGGGGGTTTTGCTTGCCTGGCACTTCTGAAGATAATATAGCTCTTCATCGGTGTCATCGATCACATCGCCGGTACACGTCTATCGAGAGGGGACAATTACCGGCAAACAAGGAAGAACACAATCAATGCGATGCAACAATATGATGCATGATAATGACATGGCAATATGAATGTGTTTTGGGCTAATGCATCTAGCAACAGGTTAAATGGGGCTGGTTTGAACACTAGGTTCAAATTCAAACTCCATATGTGAGAGTTTAAATGCCATTGAATTGATTTGTGCTAAACAGCAGCTATAAGTTGTTCTAACATGCATGAAAATGGTACAGATGGATAGATTGGATTTTTCTGATCATTTTTCATATATAATTTATTTAATTTGGAGTTACGGTTGAATTTCTATGATTTTTTGAAGTTTGGGATATTTTCTGGATTTTTCTGAATAAAAATAAACCCAGAAAACATTACTGCGTCAGCCTGACATCATCATGACGTCAGCAGGTCAACAGGGGCTGGTCCGGGTCAAACCTGACCAGTGGGGCCCACTGGTCAGTGACTCAGGTGACTAACAAAGTTAATTAATTCTAACTAATCAAATTAATAGCCACGGGGCCCACTGTCAGTGTCAGCAGGGGTAATTAGTTTAACTAATTCAATTAGTACTAATCCTAATTAACTAACAGAGCAATTAGCACTAATTAAAATCCTACACTAATTCAGTCAAAGGCCGGCCCCACATGTCATGGACACAGGAGGGGTCCCGCCGTGGTCAAAGTGGGTCAAACCCACCGGCGACATGACGCCGGCGAGGCCCGAGATGGCGGCGCGAACCGGAAACGCGCTACAGGGCACGGGCGAGGCCGTGCTTGGGCTCGTTGGAGAGCCCTTGCTGGTGCGCATCGAACGGTGGTGGTGGCCGTGCCTGTGGTGGCCGGTACCGACGACGGCGAGCTCGTGAGCGGCGGCCGGAGTTCGGGTGCGGTTGGGTTCGGCGCTGCTGCTCGCAAACGAGGGAGCTGAGGCGCTGGAGGGGCTCTACGGGTCACTGGGGTCATTAGGAGCACTCGGAGGCAACGAGCGCAGGTGGAGGAGCTCGGGAGCACGAAGCTCACCGGCCATGGCGGACGGCGGCCTTGGGTGCTCGTGGGGCGGCGGCTACAGGGCATGCGCGAGAGAGAGAGGTGAGGGGAAAGGAAGAGGGGCTCACGGCGGACTCGCAGAGCAGCTCAATGGGCTCGGGGAAGCTTCTACGACGGAGAATTGACGGCGGCGATCTCCGGTGGCCGACGAGGGGAACGGCGGTGCTTGCGACGTCCAGGGGCTTCCGGCGTCGGACGGCTCGGTGAGGAGGAAGAGAGGGACGAGGCGGAGCCCGTGGGCGTGTCGGAGAGGCGAGGCGGTGGCTGTGGCCGCGGCGAACGGCGTCGGTGGCGACGGCCGTGCGTGTGAGAGAGAGACAGAGGAGGGGATGAGGCGAGGGAGAGTGCGAGAGGGAGTCGGGGCAGCGTGGCGTCATCCAGGCACGGGGTCAGGGAGGAGGACGAGCCTCCAGCGCGAAGCATGAGGTGGCCAGAGCAGGGTGGAGGTGGCGCGCGCGACGGCGTCGCGGTGTCCCTCCTCTGCCTACTGGCACGGGGAGGAAGGCGACAGGGGGAGGCGCTTGGTGGGCTGGGCCGCACCGGTAGGCTGCCAGCACAGGAGTTGGGCCGGTTGCTGGCGCCAGGTGGGGCGCTAGGTGGGCTGCAGGTAGGTGGCCCAGGTAGGCTTTTGCTCTTTTTTTATATTTCTGTTATGTTTTCTTTTATTTAATCTTTTGCCACTGTTTTGAATTTAAAATAATCCAAACAATGCCAAAAACTCCTCTGAATATTTTTATTTTGCTAGATGGACTTTTCCAAAAGCTCATAAAATATTTCAGGGGTATTTGAAATTATATTCTAATTATATGAATATAATTCAAATTCAAATAGCTAATGATTTAAATTCAAAGTCCCAAGATTAAGTCCTTAAAAATGTTCAATATTTTGGTTGGGACCAGAACCCTTTCCAAAAATTATCAAACATTTAAGAAGAGCATTTTGGAACAATGAATGAGATTTTAGGGTTTTTGCCCTTCTTTTATTTAGGGTTTTGAGGCTTCCAAATTTCCCCAGTTCAAGTTTCAGAATTTTAAACATGATGCAAACACTAGGCAGCACCAGAAGCTAGGGATGTGACAACTCGCCCCCACTAAACAAGAATCTCGTCCCGAGATTCAAGCGTAGGGTAAGATGAAGGGGAAACGCAAACTAGTACAATCTTCACGATCCAGGTTGCACTTCAAATGAACGTTGATTCAATCACCATCTTTGTCTCGACGTCTTCCTCTGAGAACTCCAGCTAACATGACAAGAAGAGGGAAGGAAAACTCTAGAAGAATCTATCTTCTCGAAGACCGAACAACTCAGGATCAACTCATGGGATGAGACATTGTCACATCTCTCGAGCTGAGACACGAAGCATACATCTGAGGAAATGGAGTGAGACAGATGACGAGGGCTCACTAGGTAGACAACAATTCCACACCTAAGAAGGTGGTAAACGATTGTCAACGTAGCGAGGAGTTGAGTTGCCATGATACCACGACGAAACATCCTGGAGGAGGGTGATTCGTAGATTATCCCCTTAAGTGGCAAAAAGAATTACCTTTGATTCAGAGATCATTGAGACTCTTTAAACCAGCCTAAGGCAATTCTCGAGCGATCGTTTGGAGGGGGTCGGTAGAATGGCATACTCGGACTTGGATGATGTGGATTACCTTGTTGAAGACAACGTAATGGATGATTTTGCTTACCACCGGAAATGGAAGAGACCCATGGTAGAATGGCACAATGGCGGTGCAAGCTGAGAACAGAATGCAAATGCTGGGAATGATTCTGGTAACTGGGGAAGAACCCAACAATAGAGAGTGAATTCACTATTTGAAAGGTCATAGCATTGCCGAGGAAACTGAGAGGAATCCCACTTAGAGCCGATGATAACACGTAGCGTTTGTGCGTGCTCTCAAGAACTTGAGCATTTCCACAATCATCAAGGTTTTATCAACATCCGTGTCAAGGGTGCTGACAACACAACATACTACCATGATGAATAGCGATGGACGATGCAGATGCAAAGGAGGATAACACTTTCTCAGATTTCACCTTAGCGAGGCCAAGGGAACGAAATCTGGATGATCGACCGAGAGACATTTAGCACTCCGCTTCTAATGTTCTCCTTGATGTGCTAGTGTAACCCATTCATAGATATGGTTTGATATCTAGAACATCAAGTAAAATGGTCGGACTTCGGAACACAGAAATCCATAGGGGCAACTAGGGAGTAAATCCTACGAAATCCCTATGGGGAGGTGGCCAACTTCCTCAAATCAAGATACTACAACAGGAGGTCTTCCGGCTGGGTGTGTTGGCCACGACATCCACTTTACCGGTTATCGTGAGACAAATATTATAGTTCTTGGGAAATGTTCCAACCATCACATCTACCTGAGATTCAGATCTGGTTGGTGTCAGAATATTCCAGACTCATCAAGTCTAGAAAGAGAAATGAAAGTTTACAACACAAATCGACAAGACGGCGTTGTGAGATTCTCGGGGAATGAACTACGATAGTAAGCTCCAAAACATGAGTTGGTTCTGCTACAAACATGTGAACACGTTGTCCCAGACAAGCATGGCCACGTAGTAGTCTTATAATTAAACACTACCGAGTTCAGGTGGAGAACCATCATCGAGGATATCGAAGTCTTTACGCAAGTCCATGGATTAGATCCCAAGCATATACTTTTTTTCCTTAAACAAGTCAATCAGTGGCTTAGTGTGCTAGGGACACATATAGAATGAAGGTTGCAAGCCTCCAGACTACAGAATACTTCGCACGTGTGCATGACTGATTTGGGATGATTCCAAAGGAAACAAAACAATCTTCCTCGAATCCACGGCGGCAACTTGCATCAAATGCACATGAACTAGAGGAAGTCACTTCTTACATCCGAACATATGCTTCATGAGCTAGCATGAACAAATGCTTTCAAAAGTTTTCCAACACTAGCTTAATGTTCAGCAAAATTATGGAGAAGACAAGGATGTTGTCAATGGGCTCAACAACAATTCATCTGGGTTTCCTTTCAAAAGGAATTCCATAGTTAAGTGAACAAGTGATAGCATTGGTCAGACCCAAAAGATATAATGGTGTATGCTCGAGGGATCAACCACGAGTAAGACAACATTACGAGCATCGTTGGTACTGATTTGATTTGACGATAGCCCACACTCAAATCAAAGGATTGATAAGACAATAGGTCCAGCAACTGATCACAGGGACCAATCAATGAAGATATCATCTTTCTTCAACACACTCTACAGAAGAATATCCCTTTGGAACGAACTAAGTTAGGCAAGCTTTTATCTTCCAATTCTCCAAGTTGTTGTCTAGCTTAACCAACTAGCTCAGGGATATCCAACACAGATTCTTGGAGAAAGGGTGGTTCACAAGAAACCAACTTGATCACGAGTTCAACATAACAGTCAGGAAACAACCCGGTAACACTTCCAAGAAGATATTTGGAAAGTCACGAACCACTGATATGTTAGTAAGCTCGAGAACAATCTTGCTTTTTGAGGCAAGACGATATGATCAATAGAGCGAAGATTTGAAATAATCCTAACTCATCGATCGAGGAGTGCACCGAGAACAAGGACTAGGTAGCACAAACAGTCTTAGGGTGACGATTCAATAATCAACACGCTAAGAATGAGGTTATCGTCCATTTAACTACCAAGCAACAGAGTTGCTAGCAGTATTGATTTCACATGCCATGATTCATTTGTCGACATTCCGGTTACAATAACACAGGAACCGAGGAATGAACAATGATGGCAAGAAGTATCACTGTACCAAGAGTTCATAGGATGGTGTGCAATTCCTATAACAATCCCGATATAAAAGATGGTAATACTCCAAGGTAGAACAGAGCAAAAGCTGGATTGGCATTTTGATCTGCGGAGTACAATTGTTTTGACCCAATCCTAGATATGGAAGAGGTACTGGAGTTTGTTTCTCCTAGTCATTCCGCGATAGAATGGCTTGACGGACCGCAAGAGTAATAGGCATCGATAAACGAACGCACGCATACTCTTGACTATCAATTGATAGATGAAGGTCAGTAGACAACTAAAGAGGGACAACTCAAAGGAACATATAACTTTTTGAGTTGTGGATGCGTAGATTAGTATGTCGAACCAGGTTCAACATAATTCTTCCGGATAAGCCATGCAGAAATATTGAGCTGGCAGAGTCACAATATAGCATGGAGAACTCATCAAGAGCACTCTGGTTGTGATCGTTCAGTTCAACGAGGAACTTCTGCCATAAGTAGTTCATGGTATTTGGAAGAAGAAGATACCACGGACTTCAAGGACTATCTCAAAGGTTACTAATAACCTAAGGGAGCTAGCAATTACTATCAACATGAAGTAAGTAGGGTGAATCTCGGGTTCAAAACCCAAGGAGTAGAATACCTACTACTAAGTGGCATCACGGGATGCTTTCGAGAATAAAAGCCAGAATCATCACACTGGGACACAAAACATGGCTAGATTACTAGGTGACTCCCTATAACACCTAGGGTCATAATAATAGCTCCAACATATATGTCAAGGCAATAATTACCTCAACGCACCGGTTAGTGTGCTTATTCTGACCATAAAGGACATCGGGAACGGAAAGAAAGGATTTGCAAATGCATCAGACTATTTAGAAACCTGGGATGACTCGGACGGCATAACGGCTATAAATGCTCAAAAAGATTTGAGACATGCTACAAAAATGGTGGCATAGCCACTCAGAAGCACAATACCAAGGTTTCGAGATCAGAAGTTAACGTACGGAAGTAGTAGAAACTGAACAGAGGCTTAAGTCCAACAATTCTATAAGTCTACGGATTAGTAACACGTGATCCTGATAGAAAGAAGAGAAAGCCTAGTTCCTTAACCCCGTAGAAAAGATAAGATGACTCAGATCAGAAGGGCATGAGGTATAAGGAGTAAAAAGAGCCTTACGTTCCAACCCACAATCAATTCCCTTACATAACTAAAGAATTTCTAGACTCAACTTCGACCAGTTTGGCTTGGTAATCCTACAGGCAGTCAAGCTCTGATACCAACGTTGTCAGGACCCCGACTCAATGCCACATCGATCTAGCATGTAACACCTCATATCACTTTGCGGCCTCACGCACGGTATTCCCACGGGTGTCGCCTTACCTTTGCCCGGGACCGTTTGCGTCTTTTGGCACACGTATATGATAGTGTCACTAGCATCCATATGATAAGGAGCCCGGGCTGACATGGCTAGTCGTAAACCCAAAGTGGCACAAACTTACAGGGACAGGCATCCATGACCCAGCATCGAACGTGTCGGTCATCAGCGAGTGAATCCAGGCTGTAGCACTGGGCTAGCAGGACTCCGGTGAACCGGGCTGTAGCGGGCTAACAGGACTCCGGTATTCATCGCGTGACATTTCCCCGAAGGGACAGACACAGGAACGAAGAAGGACACATGCCGGCCAGCCTAAGTGTTCCGGAGCAGTAGCAAGCTACCATGGCTCGGTGGAAACACTAGGAGACATTTCCCAGTAAGAGAGGCTACTAAAGATAAACAACTAGATAGTCAGATCCCACACATACCAACAATTTCAATAACATATACACAATATGCTCGATATGTGCAAATACCACATGGCATCACAACATGACTCTACGACTCAAGTAATTATTCATTAGGCTCCGAGGAGCGAGATATTACAAACTTAGGTCTCATGACCCAACATTCAGAGCATACAAGTCAAAACACAAGCGGAAGCTATCATGTCTGAGTAAAGACATCTAGAAATGAAAAATGGCTGAGAAGCCTGACTATCTACCAGATCTTGCCGAGGGCACAAGATCGTAGCTGAGGTAACAAGCTAAACGTCGAAGTCCACACGAAATCACTAGTGAGACTGAAGTCTCTCTGCAAAAACATAAAATAGGCAAACGTGAGTACAAATGTACCCAGCAAGACTTACATCGTAACTAACTACATATGCATCATTATCAACAAAGGGGATGGTGGGGTTTAACTGCAGCAAGCCAGCTTTGACTCGGTGGCTATCCTAAACTACGACTACAAGTAACTCTTTGAGGTGGCGCACACGAGTCCACATATTCACCATATCAATACACCACTATGGATCCGCTCCCGTCTCCCTACGAGAACGCCATCCATAGCACTCACGCTTATCTCGCGTATTTTAGAGTATCCACTTTCACTTGTCTATGAACTGATATAAGCAACCCAGAAGTCCTTTTCCGCGGACACGGCTATTCGAATAGATAACGTTAACCCTGCAGGGGTGTACTTCTTCACACACGCTCTCACCACTTACCGCCGTTTACACGACATGTACTCGGCAACCTTCAAGCGGAAGCCCAACGTGGGTGTCGGCCACGGCCTACCTAAACACTCAAGTCTCTAGTCCAGGTTTATCGCCTATTCGGGTTCCATCCATGAGGAGATCCGGCCGGAGTTTCGCTCACAGCCCCAAACGATGTGAACAGGGTTCCGTGACACCAAACGGGCGCCCGGTATACCCGGCCACGTGCCTACCGCATCACAGCCCACCCCTCCGGTCAGCGCTGCCCACGACCTCCAGCATACTACAAACACCAGAAACTACTTGCAACTCCTGGACAGAGGACAAGGGTGATTAAGAAGCCGAGAGGGTCCATTGGTTTCGGGCCCAATGCGTGGTAGTAGCTGAATCATGGATCACAAACACAGAACTCAGTTCCTGAGGACGGCTTCAATGAGACAACCCACCATGTACTCCTACATGGCCTCTCACCGATACCTTTTACCAAATCGTGTTCACACAGTTAGCTCACACACAGTAGGACATGTTCACACACCTCTGATTCATTCTCGATGAATCAGACCTGACACAACTCTAAGCAGTAGCAGGCATGACAAACAAGCAAGAATGAGTAGGCACAACAGGGCTCAAACAACTCCTACTCATGCTAGTGGGTTTCATCTATTTACTGTGGAATGACAGGTCATGCAGAGGATAAAGGGGTTCAGCTACCGCAGCAAGTAACAGATGAATCGTTGTTGTCCTAATGCAGTAAAAGAGAGCAGGAGCGAGAGAGTAGGATTGTATCGGAATGAACAAGGGGGTTTTGCTTGCCTGGCACTTCTGAAGATAATATAGCTCTTCATCGGTGTCATCGATCACATCGCCGGTACACATCTATCGAGAGGGGACAATTACCGACAAACAAGGAAGAACACAATCAATGCGATGCAACAATATGATGCATGATAATGACATGGCAATATGAATGTGTTTTGGGCTAATGCATCTAGCAACAGGTTAAATGGGGCTGGTTTGAACACTAGGTTCAAATTCAAACTCCATATGTGAGAGTTTAAATGCCATTGAATTGATTTGTGCTAAACAGCAGCTATAAGTTGTTCTAACATGCATGAAAATGGTACAGATGGATAGATTGGATTTTTCTGATCATTTTTCATATATAATTTATTTAATTTGGAGTTATGGTTGAATTTCTATGATTTTTTGAAGTTTGGGATATTTTCTGGATTTTTCTGAATAAAAATAAACCCAGAAAACATTACTGCGTCAGCCTGACATCATCATGATGTCAGCAGGTCAACAGGGGCTGGTCCGGGTCAAACCTGACCAGTGGGGCCCACTGGTCAGTGACTCAGGTGACTAACAGAGTTAATTAATTCTAACTAATCAAATTAATAGCCACGGGGCCCACTGTCAGTGTCAGCAGGGGTAATTAGTTTAACTAATTCAATTTGTACTAATCCTAATTAACTAATAGAGCAATTAGCACTAATTAAAATCCTACACTAATTCAGTCAAAGGCCGGCCCCACATGTCATGGACACAGGGGGGGTCACGCCGTGGTCAAAGTGGGTCAAACCCAACGGCGACATGACGCCGGCGAGGCCCGAGACGGCGGCGCGAACCGGAAACGCGCTACAGGGCACGGGCGAGGCCGTGCTTGGGCTCGTTGGAGAGCCCTTGCTGGTGCGCATCGAACGGTGGTGGTGGCCGTGCCTGTGGTGGCCGGTACCGACGACGGCGAGCTCGTGAGCGGCGGCCGGAGTTCGGGTGCGGTCGGGTTCGGCGCTGCTGCTCGCAAACGAGGGAGCTGAGGCGCTGGAGGGGCTCTACGGGTCACTGGGGTCATCAGGAGCACTCGGAGGCAACGAGCGCAGGTGGAGGAGCTCGGGAGCACGAAGCTCACCGGCCATGGCGGACGGCGGCCTCGGGTGCTCGTGGGGCGGCGGCTATAGGGCATGCGCGAGAGAGAGAGAGGTGAGGGGAAAGGAAGAGGGGCTCATGGCGGACTCGCAGAGCAGCTCAATGGGCTCGGGGAAGCTTCTGCGACGGAGAATTGACGGCGGCGATCTCCGGTGGCCGACGAGGGGAACGGCGGTGCTTGCGACATCCAGGGGCTTCCGGCGTCGGACGGCTCGGTGAGGAGGAAGAGAGGGACGAGGCGGAGCCCATGGGCGTGTCGGAGAGGCGAGGCAGTGGCTGTGGCCACGGCGAACGGCGTCGGTGGCGACGGCCGTGCGTGTGAGAGAGAGACAGAGGAGGGGATGAGGCGAGGGAGAGTGCGAGAGGGAGTCGGGGCAGCGTGGCGTCATCCAGGCACGGGGTCAGGGAGGAGGACGAGCCTCCAGCGCGAAGTAGGAGGTGGCCAGAGTAGGGTGGAGGTGGCGCGCGCGGCGGCGTCGCGGTGGCCCTCCTCTGCCTACTGGCACGAGGAGGAAGGCGACAGGGGGAGGCGCCTGGTGGGCTGGGCCGCACCGGTAGGCTGCCAGCACAGGAGCTGGGCCGGTTGCTGGCACCAGGTGGGGCGCTAGGTGGGCTGCAGGTAGGTGGCCTAGGTAGGCTTCTGCTCTTTTTTTATATTTCTGCTCTGTTTTCTTTATTTAATCTTTTGCCACTGTTTTGAATTTAAAATAATCCAAACAATGCCAAAAACTCCTCTGAATATTTTTATTTTGCTAGATGGACTTTTCCAAAAGCTCATAAAATATTTCAAGGGTATTTGAAATTATATTCTAATTATATGAATATAATTCAAATTCAAATAGCTAATGATTTAAATTCAAAGTCCCAAGATTAAGTCCTTAAAAATGTTCAATATTTTGGTTGGGACCAGAACCCTTTCCAAAAATTATCAAACATTTAAGAAGAGCATTTTGGAACAATGAATGAGATTTTAGGGTTTTTGCCCTTCTTTTATTTAGGGTTTTGAGGCTTCCAAATTTCCCCAGTTCAAGTTTCAGAATTTTAAACATGATGCAAACACTAGGCAACACCAGAAGCTAGGGATGTGACAAAAGCCGCCCGTTCCATGGCCAATCTGGTGTCCTCAGCTGCTAAGGCCTCTTTGGCCCGAGCTATCTCCTCACGAACCTGTGCCACCTCTGCATTATGCTCATCTTGATTTGCAGGGATAACTGTGGCAGTTAACAGGGCTGTAAGTTTATCCATGAGATCCATCAGCACCAGAGCCGGCGGGCGCACGAGGCCTCCTGCACCGGCTGCTACTGACCCGGATGTTATGGCTGCTGCCGCTTTAGAATTTTGTCCGGGTTGAGTACCAGCCATGAAGACTCCTGCCCAGTTTGGCGACTCAGAGGGGTCTAAAATAGTGTTGCCATCGGAACAGCCCCCAAGCCCGCCGTCTTGCAGCAGATACAGCGAATCTGTTGAACCGGCGGACGAATCGCCATCGGAGAGGACGGCCGTCTCACCACCACCTTCAGATCCTTCAGAAAGTTCCCCTCCGTGGATGCAGCCCACAAAGGCACGCTTCACGATGGGTTGAGCCCAGGCGGGTCTCGCGCGCTGAGCCGTCTTGATGAGGTCGGTGCAGTTGTCCGGCTCAGGGCCCGGCTCACCAATCCGGCCGATGAAAACGTGGATTCCGCCGAAGGGAACCCAGTACCCGTACTCAATTGAGCCAGCGTCGGGGCCCCAGCCTTCGTCATCGATGTAGATCTTGTCGCGATGACTCTTGGTCATCCGGCCAACCGCGTATCCCTTGAGCCCTTCAAAGCTGCCCTTCAAGAACTCAAATCCACCGTGCGCTGGCCCCACGGTGGGCGCCAACTGTTGTGGAATTGTCATGGCAGATGTCCTCTTGCAAGGATTAGTCGTGGAGCCATCGCAACTAGGAAGCTTAAAGGGGTTAATCAGGACAAAGGACACGAGAGGTTTTATACTAGTTCGGCCCCTTACGGTGAAGGTAAGGCCTACGCCTAGTTGGGTTGGTATTGCTGAGGTTTCGATGACCAGGGAGCGAGATACGCTATGCCGTTTCTCGATGTGTTGTTTCTTTCCCTAAGCCGCCAGCGGGTGGTCCCCTTATATACACGGGTTGACGCCTTGCGGCCTACAGAGTCCCGGCCGGCTCATAGACAATGTCCGGCTCGGTGACTAGTTAATTCTACCTTACAATACAAGTCATGCCATCATGGCGGTTTATCACTATGGGCCTTAAGTCACCTGTGGGCTTTGGACCCTTTATTGAACCGCCATCTTCATGCTTGGTCTTGGGCTTCTTCTGATGAATATTGTCTGCGTAACCCGGCCCCTCCTAGGTGGCTTACACAGTTAGTTATATCCCCAACACAAGGCATGATGCTCAACCAAGTATGATGCATGACAAGACTACATGAGGCTACGCATGGCAAGAGATGATGCATACAAGAGCAACACATCAAAACAAGTTTAAATGAGGCCGGAAACAACATCTAACAATTCCGGTAAGTCCTCATATGCAAATTTCGAAATTGGTCCAGATCTGAGTAAATCTCATGTTCAAGTTGTTAAACAGCAAGTTAATATGCACCAAGATGATCTACACGAAATTCTAGTCAAGTTACATATAAAGTTCATTAGATTCGGAGCTACCGCCTAGAAGATATGAGCAAAATGCATTCAAACATCAAGCAAACACACTCAAAACATGGATGCACCAAGATAACATGAAACTACATGCAAAACTAAGCAAGTTTCATATAGAGCACACTCAAAATGGAGCAACGGTTCAAAACATACACATGAAACAAGTTTAAAGGACAAGCTGTCCAAAACAGCAACTAGGCATATTGCTATCACCAAAACAACATGCTACAACACCACAAAATGAAAACAAAAGGCATGGACATGATTTACAGGTAAAGCATTACAAAACATGAACACTGAGCTATCTCCAGATCTCACTAGAACATGCTCAAAAGGTCATAGAAAGATAACAAATAATAACAGCTCACAGACTTAGTGGAAATCATTGGACATGACAGAATTAACATCAGGTTGCAAAGTTTAGAGCTATTGTCATGGAATTGTCACGGCAGATGTCCTAGTGTGAGGACTTAGTCACGAGGCCAGCGCATCTATGTGGTAGCTTGAGAGAGGTTGAGCGGAATCGAGAGACGCAACACAAGACAAGGATTTAGACAGCTTCGGGCCCCGGGAAACATCATCCGGTAATAACCCTACATGTTGTTTGTAGCTAGATCTCATTATCCTCATGAGAGAGTCGCCGCATCAGCCGGCTCCCCCTTTGTGTCTAGCCCTAGATATTGTTTCTTGTTCCTTGTCCCCTCTTGGGGTGCCCTGCCCCTCCTTATATAAGTTGAAGGGGCGGGTTACATGACTAGTCGTAGTAGGATTACTCAATTACAAGTGGAGTCCTAGTCTTTCTTCTTTTGTAAGGGAATATTCCTTATGCTTTCATCTTAAGTCGGCCCACCATAACATGAGCCGACCTTCTGGGCCTTGGGCCTAGTCTTCTATCTGACCCGCCGTCGGGGTCATCCGTGAGTCGTCAGGCTCGTGAGTCGTCTGACCAGTGAGCCGCCAGACCCGTGAGTCGCCAGTCCCTTGGCGGGTCATCGGTGAAGCGCCAAGTCCGGCCGGGTCATACGGCGGGGTATATCCCCGACATTAGCCCCCAGTTTAATTTGGATTTATCCATGTTAAACTAATCCTGTAAAACAAACAGAAGAACAAATTTGAAAGATTGTGTTCCGGGTTAAAAATTCTTGTAAGCCGGCACCTGATCATCCTTAATTCCTTGTGCTCCGGGTTAAATATTCTCCTGAGCAGGGACCTGATTATCCTTAAGTCCAATTGTCATTTCCTTCATCTAGAAAATCCGGGTCAATAATCTAGCTTCATACTCAATTTTCTGATGTTGGTTTCTCATAGAAAAATATTGTGAAGAATAATCCACTTGAGTCGGCTTCCAAGGCGCCGGCTTAATAAACATATTGGACTCAAGACTCATCTGGTGATCCGCCGGTTTAAAGATGTAGAGGCCAGCGAGCAAAATTGCCGGCTTGTAAATATTGATAACACCGGGTCATCATTGTTGTTGATGCCGGGTTAATGTTATGATGATGCCGGGTCATAAACTTTGCAGATTTCTCTGATAATAATATAATACCTGATTTGCTCAAAACTGATAATTTGAAGTTATTCCTCCCTTATATGCATATCACCTGTAGCCCCCTAGTGCCGGTTTGTCATGCTTGCAGCAACCTGGGACTTGTAATTTCCTTATGCTCATAAAGATTTCAACCAGTGTAGCCCCCAAGGGCCGGGTCATTATGCAATAATGAGCAGGGACTTTGTAAATATGATCATGTAAACTTGAGCGACAACGTGTAGCCCCCAAGGGCCGGCTCAATAAGATATTACTGAGCTGGGACTTTGTATATGATTCATTGATAATACCATCAAATGATGTAATCTCCACCATGGCGCTTGAATCCACGTCCACAAGGTTAAGAGCTTTGTACTCTACTAACTAAATAATGGATCTTTCAATATAATGGATTAAGACTTGTGTACCTTGAATTGTTGACAGGAGCAATTGGTAGCCCCCAAGGTCCGGCTCATTATGATGTGATGAGTCGGGTCTTCAATAAGTTGATCAAACAGTGACTTTACATTAGCCCCCAAGTGCCATGGTGCATGCTGGCAGTGACATGGGACTTGCATATTTGATGTAATCTCAATTTGAATAATGTAGTCCCCAAGTGCTCGTAAGCCTGCAGCGACTCGTGACTATTCCCTCCATTGTAACAATAAATCATGTCCATTAATAAAATAATGATCATTGCGCTGAAGCGACTTTGAAGACCTCCATCATAATATTGGCTATTGATAACCATAATAAAAATCCAGCCATGTTGGCTATTAAAGATTTGAATAATATAATCTGGTTTGAAAAACCTCAATCATTCAATATCATAATGAAAATCCAGCCAAGTTTGGCTATTTGAAGATTCAAATACCTTATCTGTAAGTAAATCCGGAGTTTTAAATACCCGTCGGCTCTTGGATAATGGCGATTTAATACGCCTCCATTGTAAGCCGGAATTTTTATAACCCGGCGGCTTATAACCTTTGAGAAAATCCAGAACGGATAATCATTTTGAAGCATCAATTTTAATGATGAGCTTGGACTTAAGCATTTGTATAAGTCATAATTCTGCAAATTCTGCACAGAGTTTAAACGACATATGCCCTGGCGACTTAACATCAAAAGCCAGGGCGGGTAACCATCTAAATGTAATCTTATCCTTCACACTAGTAGATCACAAGAACCCTTTGCGGTTTACCGCAGGGCGGGTCATAATATCTTACATATGACCACTGGTGTGTAAAAAATTTGAGGCTTCTGATTCAAATACGATCAGAAAACCGTTCCAAAGGGGTTAAGCTAAGATTCTAATACGATCATATAGCCCCCAGTGGCTTTGGCGTTGCCGATCAAGAGGGTACAGACAGCTATGTTCTCTTTGGTTCGAATACGACCTATGTTTGAACAGGAAGCCCCCAAATGACCTTGAGAGTTGTTTAGCGATGCTGATTCGAATATGATCCACGTCGAACCCAAAAAGGGGTTGAGCTATGATTCGAATACGATCAAGAAGCCCCCTAGTGAGTTTGGCAGTGTGCCGATCAAAAGGGTACCGACAGCTATGTTCTCTTTGGTTCGAATACGACCTATGTTTGAACAGGAAGCCCCCAAGTGACTATATAAATTTTGGCATCGCGCATCATGGCATCAAGTACTTTTTGGCAACCTTTAATTTTTCCGGGAACTCAAAACTTGCGAGAGATTAATTCTTTTTGAACCGGAACTTTAAACCGGATTTGAGAGCTTAAAAGCTTTTGTAAGAGACAGTTTTACCATGAGCCGGATGTTTGAACTGGATTTGAGAGCTTCAAAACTTTGCGGGAGAGAGATGTCTCTTGAACCGGATTTTAAACCGGAATCTTTATTTTGAACCGACAATTTTCTGACAGCCTTTAAATTTTAATCAATATGGCGGTGTCCTCAGAAACCGGGTTATCATTCCCTCCAATGACCCGGAGTTCCCAAGTCATGTCATTGTAGCCCCCAAGTCTTAAGACGACTCGGGGAGTTGTCTTGAGATTCTCCACATTTGACCGTGATATAAACCGGTATGAGTCATTCAATGTCTCAGTGATATAACTTGTCCTGCACTGGAGAACTTGCAAGCACTAGTAGAAAACAGGGCTATGGTCACGGGGCAATATTCACATTAGTCCCGGTTCAGTCACGAACCGGGACTAATGTGAGCATTGGTCCCGGTTCATGCGGCTAAGGCATTAGTCCCGGTTCACTCGGGCCCTTTAGTCCCGGTTTAAGACATGAACCGGGACTAAAGGGTGCGATGACCTTTAGTCCCGGTTCGTGCCTCAAACCGGGACTAAAGATTAGACCTTTAGTCCTGGTTTGAGGCACGAACCGGGACTAATGG
>NC_041382.1:766179188-766185269 GCF_002162155.2 Triticum dicoccoides | reverse complement strand
CCTTTTCATTTAAAAAAAAATAAAAGAAAATGGTGGAAATGTCAAAAAAATAAAAGAAAATAAGTTTCTCATGTGATATGTGGTCTAGTTGTTGGGAAAATTTGCAAATGTGAATTTTGACTTTATTTGCAAAATCTCTCTGAAATTTGTAAAAATGGGCATAACTTTTCCATACTAACTCGGATGAAAAAGTTTTTTATATGAAAAATCATCTACTCAAAAAGTTACATCCGAATTTAACTGGGGGAACCCCGTTAAACATTTGCAAAATCCTCAAAAACCTAATAGAAAAAAGGTTACGGGGCTTTTAAGATCTAGAGTGGAAAAAATTGAAAAATATTCAAATAGTGGGCAAACCGTGGTCAAACAATGGTCAAACTAATTATTCTAGAATATTAGTGTTACTAAATAATTATTTTAGTTATTTCAATTTTGGTCAAATCTGGTCAAACTATGGTCAAACAATGGTCAAACAATGGTAAAACTAATTATTCAAGAAATATTAGTGTTACTAAATAATTATTGTTTTTTAAAACAATAGTTTCAAACTCAAACAATGAAATGTGTCACTTCATGCTCAAGCAAAATTCCTGAAGGTTAATAGGATTGGCATCTTACTATTGTCAGGAAAACAACAAATGCAGACTTGGAGCGAGGGAGAATATAACCCGAAAGTTAAGCGTGCTCAGGCTGGGGGAGTGGGAGGATGGGTGACCGTTCAGAAAGTTAGATGATTTGGAATGATGAGGGGTGATTAGAGGATAAATTGAGAAGTGATGAGGGGTGGTGATTACAGACTAGAGGTTAAAATAATTCAGAAACTTGAAAATCAAAAAAAAAAATAAAAAAAAATTTCAAAAAAAATTTCAAAAAAAAAACATAAAATTTCCTTTAGTCCCGGTTGGTGTTACCAATCGGGACTAGTCCCGGTTCTGGATTGAACCGGGACTAAAGGGTCAAGGCATTAGTACTGACCCTTTAGTCCCGGTTCATGAACCGGGACTAAAGGCCCTCACCAACCGGGACAATAGGCCCCTTTTCTACTAGTGAAGCCAGAGTAATTGCCCTTTTAAAGAAAGCAATATATAATATATAATATACTGGATGAATTTCACCTGATGCGTCAGGTTAGTAATTATCACCGCGGAGTTGATGATCCCCATGGTGAAGCTGAAATCAATCACGACCGATCCGGCCGTGGGAGCCGATAGATGAGTCGGCCGCGGTGTTGTAAGCCTGTGTGGACGAGCAAGTTGTCCTCCTTGTTGTAAGCTGGCATGGTCGCGAGAGACGACCATGGCGTTGTAAGCCGGCGCGGTCGCGAGAGACGGCCACGGCGTTGTAAGCCGGTGCGGGAGCCCGTTGATTAACGAAGACCACCTGTACCAAAAGATGTTGGCGTGCCTCCATCTCCGCAGTATAATATCACTTTTTGTCATAAATAATTGCCCTGCATAAACAATATTGCAGACCAAGGCAAAGATAAACTTGTTCTTTGACAAAAACAACATGTGCTAATAAAACAAACTTGGATGGATATCACCTGATTTGTTTGGACGACGGATGATCCGCTTATCACGACAGAGGTGGCTCAGGCAGACCAGCGACTCAATATAGTTCTGGCGCCTCAGGCAGACCGGCGACTTAATATAACCCCGGCGGCTCAAATCGGCAAGGGCGGCTCAACGCGGCTCCGGCGGGTTGATGTAAATTAAGCTGCACGGGCGGCGACTTGCGCACACCTGTTCCATCAGTAAGCGGGCGCAGACGCCGGTGCGTGATGATGTTGACGTACACTTCATAGGCACAACATAGCACCACCTTTGCTGCACATAAAAATATACAGACCAAAGTAATTGTTCTTTGATGAAAACAATATGTTTAATAAAATAAACTTAGATGGATACAAGGTTTTGGATTCCGAATGGACGAATTTTCTCGTGGGGGGCGAGATTCTCGGTTACCATGGTTACCGAGAAATACCGAACATATTTCGGACGAAATTTATAATTGAATTTCGAATTCAAATTGTTTTAAGTTCGATATAGATAAAAGTTGAACCAATATTGTGCACAGAGTTGGTAGCACCCCAGTGGAATGTCTTGTACCCTCTAAGTAAAGAGGTCGCGAGGTCGATTCCTCTCCCGTCCTCTTTTTTTCATGTACATATTTTGAAAAATAAACCAAAAAAGTTGTGACGGTAGTAGACCTGTACCACCGCGCCACAGCTGCGTTTGGTGATATTCTAGAGTTGCAATACTATTGTAGTAAACGCTGAACGTAAAAATTCAAAATTTTCAAAATTTTTTGCTCGGGATACGCGTTTTTCGTGGGGCAACGAGAAGCTCAGTAACCGCCCGGTAACCGTTTTTCTCGGGCGGTACCCAAAACCATGGACGGATATCACTTGGCATTTTTTTTGTCGGATGATCACAGATGCTGGTGTAGATAATGCTGGTCGTGCTTGGATCAAAAAATAGCCAGACAGATGCACGTCTACTGTAGCACCAGCGCCCACATGGGTCTTCCTCTATCCCCCTTTTCTGAATAACAATCGGCTTTGAATGCCTTGAGATCCAAGTCGATGTGCTTGACGCATAGCGAGTGTTCATTAGTAATTGATGCATGTGGATAGCATCGCTACCACTACTGCTGAATAATGGTTTTGTCGCAGTGTATCAGACTGATCATCGGAGTCGCTTATCTGGGCACAACAATGAAAAATTGACCCAGTATCCTGTATCCCTTGGCCTGTCCCTTGTTCACATGCTCATGCATCAGAGAAGTAGCCCACAGCGTGAGCGTCTGTCAAGAAAACTGTCACAATTTTTCCACGCCTGCGCCTCCGCGCGGGGCGAACCCAGCGGCTCAGAGGCCATAGGCACGGCGGCTCAAGAACTCGGCAGCGGGCAACATGGCACGACGTCAGAGGCAGTACAACGGCTCACGAGCTGGAGTGGCAGTGCGTTGAGACGGCGGAGGTAGGCGGGTCAGAGGCGTTTCAGAGCCGGCTCGAGACACCAGCAGCAGCAACAGCAGCAACGGTGGCAGACCACGGCGAGGTGGCGGGTCAATGTGACTCATGGCTGAAACAGAGTAGGGCGGCTTGAAGCAGATGCCGGCTTGCAGTTTGGAATCGGCCGGTAGGGCGGCTCGCGACAATAGCCACGGCAGCGGTTGTGGACTCAGCAGGGACTGGGTCTTCGTGCAGCCATGGCGGTAATTTTTAGGCGGCTCAACGGCGTGCAACAACGACGGTCGAGCAAGGAGAGGTCGGGCGACTCGATGAGTCGGGGCCACTTGGCGAGGTGGCTGTAGCAAATCGACTCGGAAACGGCCCAGGGACGATGCTCAAAAATTCCTTGGCGAAGCGAGGCGAGGCCGGCTCGGGGCCGGAACGGCGGCGGAGACGGGCGCCTCGAGGCGAGGACGCGGGCGCAGACGATGGACCAGTCCGGGTCGTGGTCGGCTCTATTTCCGGGTCGTGGGCCTTCCCCCCCTTTTTTTGTGTGTGTGAGAGTGTTCTAGATGCAGATGACTGCCTCCATAGTCTTTTGCCCTTTGACCCCTTGCGTACTAGTAGCAACAACATGTGGTACTATGTTGGCTTGATGTGATGGACTGTCTTTTTCCTGACCACGTGAGAGCTTTAGTACATACCCTGGCGAAACAGCATCCGGCTCGGTGAGTTTTCCTTCTCCGGGTCGCAGTTGATTTGCAGAACCGATGTCCGCATGGCATTAAAACGTCGACAACGATAGATCACTTTTTACCAGCGGCTTTGCACAGACGTCTACGGAAGAATTACTCCGATCGCTTGGTTACTTCCTCGATCTGTGTGCCTGACGAAATTCTTGTTGTCTTTTCTTTATTCAGACATCTACATACACTGGTTTGCTTCCCCACATAGCAGTTTTGGCCCAGTTGTAGATCAATTTGGCCATCATGTGGCAGAGTACTAACTGGAATAACACCATTGCTACTTGTTGGCTCTTCCCATTGCTGCAGGTTTCACGTGAGGATACGGAAGCTGGCCTGACCCCTTGCATGCACGAGTGCCTAACTTGGTCGATGGGAGGAAAACAAGGACTATAGCGGCTCGTCGGCCTTAGTGTGTCCGCCGCGTAATCTGAGAAAGAAGAAACTGTAGCGAACAGTTTAATCTCGGTCTCAATGATTATTCCAGATCACAGCGGTTGAGCGGACGCAACCCTAGTTCTCTCCTGATCAGAATCTTGTATATGCTCTTCCGACTGTTCGTCGTTCATGTAGATTCTTTCTTCATCCAGAAAATTGTGAACTCTTCGATTCCTCGGAGAGATCCTTTCAAAAACTCAACACCACCGTGCGCAGGCCACACGGTGGGCGCCAACTGTTGTGGAATTGTCACGTCAGATGTCCTACTGTGAGGACTTAGTCGTGAGGCCAACGCATCTATGTGGTAGCTTCAGAGGGGTTGAGCGGAATCGAGAGACGCAACACAAGACAAGGATTTAGACAGCTTCGGGTCCCGGAAAACATCATCCGGTAATAACCCTACATGCTGTTTGTGCCTAGATCTCATTATGCCCATGAGAGAGTCGCCGCATCAGCCGGCTCCCCCTTTGTGTCTAGCCCTAGATATTGTTTCTTGTTCCTTGTCCCCTCTTGGAGTTCCCTGCCCCTCCTTATATAAGTTGAAGGGGCGGGTTACATGACTAGTCGTAGTAGGATTATTCAATTACAGGTGAAGTCCCAGTCTTGCTTCCTTTGTAAGGGAATATTCCTTACGCTTTCCGCTTAAGCCGGCCCACCATAACATGAGCCGGCCTTCTGGGCCTTGGGCCTAGTCTTCTATTTGACCCGCTGTCGGGGTCATTCGTGAGTCGTCAGGCTCGTGAGTCATCTGAAAAGTGAGCTGCCAGACCCATGAGTCGCCAGTCCTCCGGCGGGTCATCGGTGAAGCGCCAAGTCCGCCCGGGTCATACTTCCGGCCGGGTCATACCGCGGGGTATATCCCCGACAGCTATCAAACAACATGCTAAAGAAACAGATCATAGCAAACAAAGCATGACATGAATCTACTAATTGCATAGAAAAAAGTCCCTTACTGATCAAGAGCCAAAAATGCACAGAAGATATGATGGCACCCATGTAAACAGAGCAAGTTCATAAACAGATTCAGACTTAGCAGCAAAAACTGAGCATGGCATAAACAGAATTAGGAAGGCACCTTTGCGAGCTCAAATCACTCACCACAAAGCATTGCATGACAAGACAAACATACCTACAGGAAGATGACATGTTCATGAAGCTAACCATGGCAATAGCAAGTTCATAGCATGCTTGAATAACTAACAACAACCATGGCAAAAATGACTAACATGTATACAATCCGCCGGGAACATTTTATAGCAAAAGTAGAGCAAGATTACAACAAGCTATAGCAGGCTATAAATGCAAATCAAGGCATGGATGGATAGAGAAACACATGTTTAACAAAACACCCTTAGTGAACATCTCCATATTATGCATAGAACTCATGGTATCAACAGGTTTACATAGAACCACAATGTATCAGTTTCAGACTTAGCAGAAATGACTAAGTCACAGAAATCAGCAACATCATGAAGGCTACTTTGCAAGCTTGTAAGAATCAACACATGGCATATCATGAAGAGACAATCACGGTTACGCACGCGATTGGTGTATTTTAGAAGAGTTTACTTCAAGTTTACTACAATCGGATATTAACAAATTCCCATCTACCACATGACCGCGGGCACGACTTTCGAAAGTTCAAACCCTGCAGGGGTGTCCCAATTTAGCCCATTATAAGCTCTCACGGTCAACGAAGGATATTCCTTCTCCCGGGAAGACTCGATCAGTCTCAGAATCCCGGTTACAAGACATTTCGACAATGGTAGAACAAGACCAGCAAAGCCGCCCGAATGTGCCGACAAATCCCGAAAAGAGCTGCACATATCGTTCTCAGGGCACACCAGATGAACAAGACGTCGGGTTGGCATAGCCCTGATTGCCCTGGGGGCGCCGGACATCGCTCAGTTTGGACCAGCACTCAGAGGAGCACTAGCCCGGCGG
>NC_041382.1:766163301-766178850 GCF_002162155.2 Triticum dicoccoides | reverse complement strand
AAGGATTAGGTGAGGCAAATGGTAAAACCAAGGTTGGGCCTTGCTGGAAGAGTTTTATTCAAAGCAAACTGTCAAGGGGGTCCCATAAATCACCGAACCACGTTAGGGACGCAAAATCCGGGAACATAATACCGATATGACGGAAACTAGGGCGGCAAGAGTGGAACAAAACACCAGGCATAAGGCCGAGCCTTCCACCCTTTACCAAGTATATAGATGCATCAATAATATAAGAGATATAGTGATATCCCAACATAAACATAATCCAACATGGAGCAATCTTCATCTTCACCTGCAACTAGCAACGCTCTAAGAGGTGCTGAGCAAAAGCGGTAACATAGCCAAACAACGGTTTGCTAGGAAGGGTGGCAAAGTTTAGGGGTTCATGGCAATTTGGGAGGCTTGATAGCAAGTGGTGGGTAATGCGACATAGCGATAGAACGAAGCAACTAGCATAGCAATGATAGTAATGAGATCCAAGGTGATGGTCATCTTGCCTAAAATCCCGCTAGGAAGAAGAATGAAATCCATGAAGAAGATGAAGCCACTAAGACGAACCAAGCGTAGACGAACGAATCCTCACGATCGCAACGAAACAGGAACTATCGAGAAGAAAGCACACAACACGATAAACTCACCACACATGAACAAGGTGTCGTGGAATTGTCACGGCAGATGTCCTCTTACAAGGACTTAGTCGTGGAGCCATCGCAACTAGGAAGCTTAAAGGGGTTAATCGGGACAAAGGACACGAGAGGGTTTATACTAGTTCGGCCCCTTACGGTGAAGGTAAGGCCTACGTCTAGTTGGGTTGGTATTGCTGAGGTTTCGATGACCAGGGAGCGAGATACGATATGCCCGGTTCTCAATGTGTTGTTTCTTTCCCTAAGCCGCCTGCGGGTCGTCCCCTTATATACACGGGTTGACGCCCTGCGGCCTACAGAGTCCCAGCCAGCTCATAGACAATGTCCGTCTCGGTGACTAGTTAATTCTACCTTACAATACAAGTCATGCCATCATGGCAGTTTATCACTATGTGCCTTAAGTCACCTGTGGGCTTTGGACCCTTTATTGAACCGCCATCTTCATGCTTGGTCTTGGGCTTCTTCTGATGAATATTCTCTGCGTAACCCGGCCCCTCCTGGGCGGCTTACACAGTTAGTTATATCCCCAACATTAGGCCCCAGATTGATTTGAACCGGTTCAGGTCAATCTTAAAATTCCTTAATAACCAGTCCTTCTGTCTTCTGTCTGCGAAAAGGTCATAACCCGTCGTGACGTCATCTTCTGGTTCCGTGTTAACCCGCCGTGAAGTCATCTTCAATTAAATCCCTATTTTATTCCATGATATCTTCAATGGATCTTTGCCTTTACTGACCATCCCGAAAACCGAGGCGTCGGGGTCGCTGGATAATGATACTCGGTCTCCTCATTCTCGCGCCGTCTCAGTCGGCCTTCCCTTATAAATAGGCACGACCTAGGTCTTCCATTCTTCCCTCTTTCAGTCGTCTTTTTCCTCTTGCTGCCTCTCTGCCTCTCGAGCTCCGCCGCCGCCGCCGTCGAACCCCTCGTCTTCACCGATTCAGGCCACTGCATCAACCTGAATCTGACAAGAAATCGACGGCGAACCTCCGCAGCTCGTCCACATCCGTGAGTTCCTCTCCTTCCCTTTCTTAGATATGCATTGGAACTTTTTTGAGTTCGTCGGTGTTCATCGCCGCCCGCTTCAAACCCTCGATAGTTTTTACCTCCAATGCCCTGTTTAGATCATAAAAATAACGTAGAACTGATGCGGTGATTGTTTGTGCTTATCTTGCATAGAAACAGATCTCATTTCCCTTGTTCGGAAGCCCTCTTCGAGTGTATGAACTTCTCTGCCCTGTTTTAGGTCTAGAAATTTTTCTTTTCAGAGCGACCGTTTGATCCAAAATAACAACTACAACTTGTGAAACCTGTTTGTTCCACACTTAGCAAAAAATTGCATCTGTTGAATCTGATTTAGCCATAGTAGTCCATGTGACCGGGTTAAGACAACTCCGGCTGTCAGTCTCGCTTGCTTCTGGCGACTTAAGAAAATTTTAACTACCCTTGATACCTGTAGCGACTTAAATACCATTGCATAGTTACCTATATGTCATTAGGCCCCTTCTTAAGCCGCCACCTTGAATAAATTAATAAATCTCTCCTCCGGGTTATGAATTGAGCCGAAAAAATTCTTTTATCTTGTCATAGGCTTCGATTTACACAATGGCACCCAAAGCTCCCAAACCTCCGGTGACCTGCAACTGGGTCAAGTCTGTTGTCACAGAGAGCACATTATCTGAATTTGTGAAATCCGGCTATCTGCCCAACAAAGAGATCATGTCTTATCGCGCTCCTGACTCGTCTGAGGAGAAACCTCATCCCAAAGAGGGGGAAGTGATCATTTTCACTGATCATATGAGCCGGGGATTTGCTCCACCCGGTTCAAAATTCTTCAGGGATGTTCTGAAATTCTTTGACCTGAGACCTCAAGACATCGGGCCCAATTCTGTGTCAAATATTTGCAACTTCCAAGTCTTCTGTGAGGTGTACCTTGGAGAAGAGCCCAACTTACTTTTATTCAGAGAGTTGTTTTATTTAAACCGGCAAAACAAGCGCGCCAACGGGCCCAGTCTAGAACTTGGTGGTATATCGATTCAGCAGTGGAGAGATTGCCTTTTCCCTTATGCTGAACTGCCGAGTCATCCAAAAGATTGGAACCAGACGTGGTTCTACTACCAGGACACTTCTCCGGCTGGTGAGAACCCGCTGCCCGACTTCCGTGCCTTACACCTTGAATCCAACCACCCGTTGCCAGACAAGTTGACTGCTGTTGAACTTCTGCCACTCACCCCCACTATCAAGAAGATCAAAGCTCTTTTGGGGAATGGCTTAGACGGCATCGACCTGGTCCGAGTCTGGGTTGCTTGGCGAGTGATTCCGTTAAGCCGCCGCCCCGGCTTAATGTGTACTTACTCAGGCGAGAAGGATGATCCCCTACGTCATAGCTGTGACGACTTACCAGATGACGCGGGGGAGGCTACAACCCAGTCCTTGTTGAAAGACGGCACGGTGACCAGTAATGCCTTCGGCTTACTGCCTTTCTGCAACAAGAACCCGGCCCCTGCAGTGAGTCATCTGCCTCAATGATTACTCTTAACTGTGTTATACCTTATTTTTACTCATAACTCCTTATCATCATTTTTCACAGGCCAATGACAACTTCTGGAAGGTCAAGTATGACCATGAGGCGGCCAAACAAACCAGAGCGGCCAAGAGAGCCGAAAGGAAAGCTGCCAAGACAGGAACATCAAAGAAGAGAAAGCCGAGCGCTTCCGATATGTTGAGACTCGAAGATTCTGATGACTATGAAGAAGAGGTAACTTTTAACCCTTTGACTCTTTTATCATCACTTTACTAACATTAACTTTTTTCAGGAAGACACGGGGAATAGCCAAGCCATCTAGGAAGAGGTAACTATAATCTCCTCCGACTCCGAGCCCTTGCCGTGGCAGAAAATTCGAAGGGTGACCCGGGAAGTAAGATTTTCACATCCTTTGGCTTACCAAGATCATCAATTTCTTTTGAAGCAACAGCTTTTTGAAAGCCGGAGGCAGACCCGGACCAGCAAGGATGCAGAGCTCTCCTCCGGCTTGCCTGACACAACCAAGAAGCGTCAGACTGAGGTTATCTCCTATTTACGCCCTGTTTTACCTTCGACAGGTTTAATCCGTCAACCTCTCAATTCATCTGACTCCAATTATCAGGATACCTCTCCCTCCTCCGGCGAGTCTATGCAGTCCAACATGCCGGCTTTTAAAACTGCCCCCGGGTAATGCAAATTGGTTTACCTTATGCTTTACCTTACTCATGTCGCGGCCGCGGGGACGTCTGTCTCCTTGCCGCTGCTTGGCCTTGACGCGGCGTCCTCCCCGGCCGGCGCGCTTCTTGCCGGCTTCTCCAGCGCCTCCTTGGGCTCTCTGCTTGTCGCGCCGCTCGTACTCAGCTTTTTGTTGCTGGACAAGCTGCTCGACCTTCTTGCAGCTCTGGAGGTCATGGCCCTTGGTGCGGTGGATCTTGCAGTACTGCTTGTCGGAGCCGTCCTGCTTGTCGGCGGCTGCCACAGCCTGGCAGTTGGTGCATGCGGCAACCTCCTTGCCGGAGCTACCAACTTTGGCTTTCTTGGCGCCACCGTCGTTGCCGGACAGCTCAACGACTAGCACATCTTTGGCTTTCTTCTTCCAGTTATTGCGTCGCCGGTTTTTCTTTGCCGGGGCAGCATCCTCGCTGTCAGATCCTCCTGCTCTTGTACTCTCTCCGGGGAGTTTCCTTCTTTCCTCAGCACGTGCACACTTGTCGACCAGGGCATATAGCTCACTGACGTCTCTGATCCTGCTCATCGCCATCTCCTCCCGCATCCTGCGGTTACGCACGTTCTGATGGAACGCGCTGATGACCGCGGCAGGGTGGATGTCTGGGATGTTGCGCTGTACACGGCTGAATCTCTGAATATACTTGCGCAGGGGCTCTCCTTCCTTCTGGGCGAGCAGGTGAAGGTCACTCTCTTCGCCATGAGGTTTGTGGCCGCCTGTAAAGGCGCCGACAAACTGATGGCACAGGTCTGCCCAAGAGGATATGGAGTTGTCTGGCAAGTGCATGAGCCAGGACCTGACGTCGGGATTGAGCACCAGCGGGAAGTAGTTGGCAAGGACGTTGTCGTCTCGCCCCCCGGCAGCCTGCACCATGATGGTGTAGACACTGAGGAACTCTGACGGGTGCAACTTGCCATCGTACTTCTCTGGTACGTCTCGCTTGAAATTCTTCTGGCTGGGCCACTGGACCTGTCGTAGCTCACGGGTAAACGCAGGGCAACCTACCGCGTATGGCAAGTCGCCTGGTTCCCCTGGCGCATGCATATCGACAGAAAGCCCAGCGCGCAGGTCTGATTGACGCCGCCCTTCTCTTCGGTGCTCGATGCGGGTACGAGCGTCTTCTTGCTGTTGTTCGTAAAGAACTTGGCGCTGATCGCGACGAGCTCGCGGATCTGATGACGCGGTGGAGTCGCTGTCGAGGTGGATCCGACGAGTCGGCGATCTTGGCCTTCGAGGCGGAGAGTGCACAATGGTTGCACCCCCACCGGTCTTGTCGCCACCGGCTCGCGGTTGGCTGACTTGCCGCGGCAGCGAAGTACTCGGCTGCCGTGGATTGTCGCTGTTGGCGAAGCCGATGAGACTCTGAATGGTGGCCCTCCAGTCGTCGATCTTGTCCGCCGCTGGAGGGTAGTCTAGGAGCAGTTGAGCACGCGCCAAAGCTTCTGCCGGAGTGGCGGGCGGCGGCGGCGAACGATGCGAGGAACGGGATATGCTCGGACTTCTAACTACGTTAGAAGGAGCAGTATCTCATCCAGGCGACCGTGCCCCGCTCGCGCCAGCACGTTGGCGTGCATGCTAGTCTTGAGCGCTCCGAGATCCACCAGCTCGATCTTGATCCAGCAAACGTATGGTACTATGAGTTCCATGACGCTGCTGGTCCCGCGCCTCTTGGGATGGGCGCGGTGCGTGTACGGACGCCGAGGTCTTGGAGTGCGCCCGGTCGTTGTGGGAGCCGACTGCGCCGCCGATATGCAGCGCAGCTTTGTCCTTGGACCTGGCAGCATCGTGAGCTCGATCGTCGACGCCCGTTCCTCCGCTGGCGTCTACCCCACCAGCCATCTGCTCCGGCGATGGTGGGCTCGGCGCGGACGGAGCAGCCGCCTCCGAAGCCTTCTTCTTCGGCGGCATGTCGATGAAGACGATGAAGATTTGGCTCGTGCGAACGCCGGATCAGGTTCACACAACCTCGACGCTCCCCTACCTGGCGCACCAAAGATGTCGGGGGTGCTGATCCCACGGACACCTATGGGACCACGGCGGACCGAAGCCCATTTCGGTTCGGAAGGGGGCGGAGAGAGCACGAAGAGCAGATCGAGGCGAAGCGCACGAGCACGCGATCTGTTTACCCAGGTTCGGGCCGCACGGATGCGTAAAACCCTACTCCTGCTTTGTGGTTGTATTGATTTCTTGCTCGGGAGCGCTGATTGCTACAGTACACACCAGCAGCTAGCAAGACCGAGTGTGAGAATGATCGTCCCCCCTCTACGTTGCGCATGGGCCTCCTTTTATATGCTCAAGGGGTCACCGACAGGTGGCAACATAGACGAGGGTAAAAATGGAAAAGACGTGGTGGTTGGCACCACCGCCTACTACAGTTGTATCATAGCTAACCCTGACGGCGGGGGACAAAGGCATTAAATGCCTGTCTGCGTCGCCTAGACGGTGCAGAAAGGGACCGCCAGGGACGCCACTGCTTGCCACAATGGCGATCTTGTCAGCGCCGCTTGCCACCGTGTACCTCTGGCTGCACAGCCTTTCGCCACGTATGCCTGGAAGGGTCCCAGAGCGACACATTGGTGGATGTGCTGGAGCGCAAGTACAGAGTGGAGGCTTGCCGCGGCAAGCGCCTTGCCTCGGTTGTTGTCTTGTCGCGTCCGGGAGCTTGTCGCTCACCGGGCCTTGCCGGGACGCGTGGTGCGTTGCGGCAAGTTCCTTGAGATGCCTTGGTTGGCCTTCCCGGCAAGCTCCTTTTGCCGGGGTATTGTCTCCTTCCTGGCAAGCTCCTCTTGCCGGGGTCTTGTCTCCTTAGTTTGGATACTTTGTTCTTGAATGGCTCCAAAGGAACCACAGAGGACCTTGGCGGTCACCCGGCAAGCCTTGCCGCGGGACGCTGCGACTGCCCGTGCACAAGTTCGGGATACTAAGGTACCCCTACTTTAGTACACCGACAGGCTCTCATAGGGAAATATTCTTTCTCTGCGCCGTCCCACGTATTGGCTGGCGTTTTCCACAGCGTGTCAAGCTCCTCTTTTAGCAGCCCCAGATAGAGATTGATGTCGTTCCCTGGTTGTTTCGGTCCTTCAGTTAGCATACTCATGTGAATGTACTTCCTCTTCATGCACAACCAGTGGGGAAGGTTGTACATCCACACAAACACAGGCCAGGTGCTATGTGTGCTTCTCTGGCTGCCAAACGGATTGACTCCATCGGTGCTCGCGCCCAGCATGATGTTCCTTGGATCGTTCCCAAATTCTGGGTCTTCAAAATTCAATGCTTGCCACTGGCTCGCATCCTTAGGGTGACTCAGCATCTTGTCTTTTTTATCTATCTCCGGATCATTTGCGTCATCTTCTCGCTTCTTCTCCTCCCTATCCGCGTGCCAACGCAGGAGCTTTGCTACCTTAGGGTCCGTGAAATACCGCTGCAGACGAGGAGTGATCGAAAAGTACCACACCACTTTTCGAGGAGCTTTCTTCCTCTTCTTGTATCGAGTGACGCCGCACACCGGACATATGGTAGACTCCGCGTGCTCGTCCCGATAAATGATGCAATTGTTCATGCACACATGGTATTTCACGTGCGGTAAATCCAGAGGACACACGATTTTCTTCGCCTCCTCCAAACTGGTCGGGCACTTGTTCCCCTTGGGAAGATGTTCGTGCCAGAATGACATGTTCTCGTCGAAGCATGCGTCGGTCATTTTGTGTTTTACCTTCATCTCCAGAGCCATGAGCGTTACTTTCAGGTGAGTATCCTCGGGCCTGCATCCTTCATACAATGGAGTGACCGTGTCTAACTCAAGTTGATCCATCTTGGCTTTCTCTTGGGCGGCAGCTCTTGCGTTATCCGTCTGCTTGAGAAGCAGCTCTTGAATATGAGGGTCCTGCACCCAGCCCATCGATAGTCCAACGTCGTCTGCTCCACCAGCATCATCATCTTCATGATCATGCCCGTCGTCTGCTCCGGCATCTTCCTCATCATCATGTCCTGCATGTTCTACATGATGACTGTGTACAGCATCACCGTCGTGATCATCTCCTGGGGATTCTTCGTCTTCTAGCCCGCCCGAGCCGCGGTGGTTGTCTTGCTGCCCTTCCTCATTTCTTGCCCGACCCCCATGGACGAATTCGTAGTCATCTTCATCACCTTGCCACCGATAGCCATCCATGAAACCACGCAAGAGCAGGTGGTCCCGCACCTGGCCGGATTCCGGGTCCGCAATAAGGCTCTTCAGCTTGCATCTTCGACACGGACATCTTATCTCCGTCTCGTTCTTTTGAAGCATCTCGGCCTTCGCGGACCTCAAAAACCTATTCACGATGCCTTCGGTCATCATGCGGACCATGGTCGCCTGCGGGGTAGAGCAAAACGATATTTTAGAACCAAGAAAAAATTTGGCATGACTTTCCCTAAAAATAGGACCAAAAAGAATGCTTAATGCCAAAATTCTCACCGAAACGGAAATGAATCAACATTCCGGCAAAATATTGGCAACTATCGCATTTCAAATACCGGTACACCTCCAAACACAAACACATATGCAACACCACAAACATATGCAACACCACGAACATACATAGATCTAGCTAGGCCATAAAAAGTGCATGTGCACATTGTTGTAGGGAGAACAACATAAGTATAGCTTCCCCCATTACTTACCTATCAAAACAAGGTAATTTAACCACTTAAATTGAATGAATCTATGGTGGAAATGAGGTGAAAAAGAGGAGGCACCTGAGACAAGGAGGAGGTGGAGAGAATGAAGTGGGGAGAAAGTGAGTGTGGTAGGAGAGGCTCCCCAAAATATCTTGTTGCTACCCACTTACTAATGGCGCACCAACTACAAATGCGCCATTAGTAATCCAGGTTACTAATGGCGCACCATCTGGTGGTGCGCCATTAGTAGTTTTGCAAAAAAAAATTACTAATGGCGCACTGTCCCACAGTGCGCCATTACTAGTTTGAACTAGTAATGGCGCACGGTGGAACAGTGCGCCATTAGTAGTTTTGCAAAAAAGGGAATAAAAACATAATAAAAAAACAACATTAGTGGCGCACTTTCCGGCAGGTGCGCCATTACTAGTTACAACTAGTAATGGCGCACTTTGTCTGGATGCGCCATCAGTATGTTTGGACAGGCGCACTAGTTCAAAAAAAATTGATACTAATGGCACACCCTGTGCCAGGTGCGCCATTAGTAGTTTCAACGCTAATGGCGTATCAGAAGGTGGTGCGCCATTAGTATATACTAATGGCGCACCGCTTGTCAGGTGCGCCATTAGTGTCAATCCCATCTATAGCCCTTTTTCTAGTAGTGCCACCACCACAATGGAGTAGGGTATTACACCACAACGGTGGCCCGAACTAGTATAAACCTCGTGTCTCTCTGTGTTGTGAGTTCGTCGAGTTCGTGCGCGAGATCTTAGCGAGCTAGGGCATAGATTAGTAGGAGGGAAAGACTTCGCGCGCACCCCATTGTTGGAACCTCAAGGGTTTGCCGGAACAAACCCCTTAAAGGATTGTTTTCCATAGTAACAAGTGACAATAAATTTCAGCACACTATATAAATGTTTCCTTACCAAATTACACTTACCAAAGGCGCTTCACTCCCCTGCAACGGCGCTAGAAAATATCCTTGATGACCCACAAGTATAGGGGATCTGTCGTGGAATTGTCACGTCAGATGTCCTAGTGTGAGGACTTAGTCGTGGAGCAACCGCAATGAGATTAGCTTAAAGGGGTTAAACCAGACAAAGTACACGGGGAGTTTATACTGGTTCGGCCCCTTGCGGTGAAAGTAAAAGCCTAATCCAGTTGATATGGAATTGCTAGGGTTTCGATGACCAGGGAGCAAATCTGCTTGACCTGGCTCTCGAGTTGTTGTTTGACGCCCGGCGGTTTACAGAATCCGGGCCGGCTCATAAACGTGTTCGGCTCGGTTTCCACCCTTTCCTATCTTACAACACAAGTTACATGTCATATGGCGGTTTATGTCTACGGGCCCTAATCCGCCTTTGGGCCCTGGGCCTTTGTCTAGATCTCCTCCGTAAAGCGCCATACTCCTTGTGTTCTTGGGCTTCAATGTATAACTTATTATGGGTATAACCCGGCCCCTCTTGGCCGGTTTATATTCAGTAGTAATATCCCCAACAGGATCAATTGTAGCTATTTTTGATAAGTAAGAGTGTCGAACCCAACGAGGAGCAGAAGGAAATGGCAGGTGGTTTTCAGCAAGGTAATGTCTGCAAGTGCTGAAATTGTAAGTAACAGAGTAGTTTGATAGCCAGATAATTTGTAACGAGCAAGTAATGATAGTAGTAACAAAGAACAAGGTATCCCAATCCTTTTGAGGCAAAGGACATGCCAAAACGGTCTCTTATAGTGAGCAAAGCTTTCTTAAGGGTACACGGGAATTTCATCTAGTCACTTTCATCATGTTGGTTCGATTTGTGTTCGCTACTATGATAATTTGATATGTGGGTGGACCGGTGCTTAGGTGTTGTTCTTACTTTAACAAACCTCCTACTTATGATTAACCCCCTCGCAAGCATCCGCAACTACGAGAAAAGTATTAAGAATAAATTCTAACCATAGCATTAAACTTTTGGATCCAAATGTCCCTTATGGAATAGCGCATAAACTAGGGTTTACGCTTCTGTCACTCTCGCAACCCATGATCTAATGACTACTCCACAATGCATTCCCTTAGGCCCAAATATGGTGAAGTGTCATGTAGTCGACGTTCACATGACACCACTAAGGGAATCACAACATACATACTATCAAAATATGGAACACGTATCAAGTTCACATGATTACTTACAACATGATTTCTCCCGTGACCTCAAGAACAAAAGTAACTACTCACAAATGATAATCATGCTCAAGATCAGAGAGGTATTAAATAGCATATTGGATCTGAACATATAATATTCCACCAAATAAACCATATAGTAATCAGCTACAAGATGTAATCAACACTACTAGTCACCCACAAGCACCAATCTATAGTTCCGGTACAAAGATTAAACACAAGGGATGAACTAGGGTTTGAGAGGAGATGGTGTTGTTGAGTATGTTGATGGAGATTTCCCTCCCCAAGATGGGAGAATTGTTGGTGATGATGATGATGATTTCCCCCTCCGGGAGGGAAGTTCCCCCAGCGGAATCGCTCCACCGGAGGGCAAAAGTGCTCCTGCCCAAGTTCCACCTCGAGACGGCAGAGCTCCATCCCGAGAGTCCTCCCCTTATTTTTTTTCTAGGTCAAAATGACTTATATACCAAGAGATGGGCACCGGAGGTGGGCCTGGGTGAGCACAACCCACCAGGGTGCGCCTGGGCTCCCTGGCGTGCCCAGGTGGGTTGTGCCCACCTGGTGGGCCCCCTCTGGTACTTATTGGCTCTAATATTCCTCAAATATTCCATAAAAAATCTCCGTAAAGTTTCAGCTCATTTGGAGTTGTGCAGAATAGCTGTACTGACGTAGCTTTTCCAGGTCCAGATTTCTAGCTGCCGGAATTCTCCCTCTTTGTGTGTACCTTGCATATTATGAGATAAAAGGCATTAGAATTACTCCAAAAAGCATTATTATGCAAAATGAACGTATCACACACTAGGCTCCGTTCCGTGGGTGCATGGGTTTTCCGACAGCGGTGGTTACAGAAGCCGAGAGAGAAAGAGGAAAGTGGCAGTAAGCGAAATGGAGAAGCTCAGTGCAAGAATAGCAAAGCTAGAGGAACTTGAGAGCCAGCGAGCTACTGGCCAACCATCTCAGCGGCACAAAGATCCTTGTCTCGACGCTGCCCCAGAAGCTACCCCACCATCTTAGTGGAGACGCAATGTGGCTTCCACGGAGCTCATTCAGCCTGATTTCACGGCTCCTCGCTACCCCGTGGATAGTATCACAGAGGCTGAACATTGCAAGCTAATGACGAAATGCCAGAACCTGACCTTGAAGGCGATGGTCAGCTCTATTGCACCTCCTCGAGCTGAGGGAACTTTTCATTACCATCCCATTCCACATGGCTATGCTGTTGTGACGGTGGATGAAATAATGGAGGGTTTTGAGGAGCTGGAGCTTGACTACCCTACAGGTGAAGGGGAGAATCATCTGGTTTATGCTTTAAGGAGTACCTGTCTATGGAGGAAGGAGTACATCAAGCTTCCAAACTGGACGCCTCCTCCTCCTCCTCCGGCGAGTCAGTGCACTCCGCCTCCTCCTCCTCCAGCGACTGATTAGGGCACTCCGCCGCCTCCTCCGCCTCCTTTGGTGTGTGACACTACTAGGATAAAGGCTACTAGTAGCGCTTGAAATACATATAGCAGTAGCACTGGGTCCAACACTACTGCTTACGCACTACATCTAAGTTGTAGTAGTAGCGCTGCCCTGACCAGCGCTACTGGTGAGTATGGTTAGCAGTAGAGCTGCCCTGACCAGCGCTACTGATAACTATCTGTAGCACTTGAACAAAGGGAGTGCTGCTAATAATCCAGCGCTGCTGCTAAATGCTTTCCAGCGCTACTGCTAGTATTCCTGCTTTCACAGATTTATACCCCCTCTACGTATTTGTGATGTATTTGTACAGGCTCTATATAGTAGTTTCATTAGATCATACTAAACAGACATTATTTTCATCATATCATACACATACAGTAGTCTCGTCATACCATCATCATCATCATCCTCATCATCATTCAACACAAATATCATCACATCTCGAAAATAGCGATACACAAGTCATGTCATGTTCGAATAAGTGCAACTGCATGGTCATGGCACACACACACACGAGTTTTATCATCTCGATCTAAACCATGATGTAGAAGAGAAAAGCGATGAGCATGAGCAAGACCGTGACTATGTAGTACTTGAGGCACTTGAAGTTCCGCCCCCGCTCTTGCCGGAGCGTCCACCTCAAGTAACTACTTTCCGCTTCGGCTTTGCTATCGAACCCTCTGTGGCTAGCACCCGGGTACTTGTCCACCTGGGCCTGAGCGTCTGGCCAGTGGTCGTAGTGATGCGGAGCATCCTTCCATCATCCCCATGGATTCTACATCAACACATCAAGCCCCACGAGGACCCGTGACAAGAGCTAGGGAACGCGCTATGGAAATCGAGGTGAAATCCTTCCTAGTTGATATGCCTAGCTATGGACACAAACGTAACTTGGATGCTACCTCACCAAGATATGCTATGCCTCATTAGGTATGAAGAGGAACATCACCAAGCAGCTAGGGAACATCACCAATCCAAGGAAAAGTGCCCCAAGTCACAAAGGAGGAAGAAGGAATCCACAAGAATCTGGACAGAAGGTCCCAGGCGACCCCGTGCGCACGAGTGTCAGTGTCAAAACCGGCGGATTTCGGGTAGGGGGTCCCGAACTATGCGTCTAAGGTCGATGGTAACAGGAGATGGGGGACACAATGTTTACCCAGGTTTGGGCCCTCTGTATGGAGGTAATACCCAACTTCCTACTTGATTGATCTTGATGAATATGAGTATTACAAGAGTTGATCTACCATGAGATCGTAATGGCTAAACCCTAGAAGTCTAGCCTGTATGACTATGATTATGATCGTCCTTCGGACTGAGCCCTCCGGTTTATATAGACACCGAAGGGTACTAGGGTTGTACAAAGTCGGTTACAGAGAAAGGAATCTTCATATTTGGATGCCAAGCTTGCCTTCCACGCCAAGGAGATTCCATCCGGACACGGGAGAGAGTCTTCGGTCTTGTATCTTCGCAGCCCACTAGTCCGGCCCATGTCCAACAGGCCGGACGTCCGAGGACCCCTTAGTCCAGGACTCCCTCAGTAGCCCCTGAACCAGACTCTAATGACGATGTGTCCGCCCCGCAGATTATCCTCAGCATTTGAAGGCGGGTTCCCCTTTCCAAATACTCCAAGATAGTCTTCGGATGCAACGAACGTGTCCGAATCTACAACACAAGTACCTCACACACAACCGCAGAGAGTATAATATTTCACGAGTCCAATCTGCTAACAACTTTTTGTAAGGTGACATCACGTATGCCCGATCATTATTTCGAACTGTTTTCATCTGTCGTTCCACGTTTCGAGATGCGGTTTTCATTGGCACGTCTTGCCAAAGCAGAGATCGTGTCCCCTTATTGAGGGATTCTCATCAATACGGGCGTGGGTAATCCAACTGTGCCGTTTGCACAGCCCTTGCGAACAGGCGCGTTTTAAGGCGAGTGGGGAGGCACTTGATATTCACTGCCTTTATAAGGAGATGAGGATTCCCCTTCTTCACCCACGCCTTCTCTCTATCTGCCCTTCCATTCTCGAGCTCCAGCGCCCAAGTCCTCATCTTTTTTGCCTCAAAAAAGCACTCAATCATGTCCGTATCTGGAGGGCAAGGCAAGTAGATGGCCTCGTCCGTCAAGGAGAAGGACATCACTGAGCTTCGGGAGGCCAGGTATCTGGTGAAAGAAATCGCCCACCGGCCTCCGGCCAAGGGGCAAGTCGTCTCCACCCCGAAGCCCAATGAGAGGGTGGTGTTCATCCCACATTTCGTCCGCGGGTTAGGGTTTCCTCTTCACCCTTTCGTCCGCGGACTTAGGTTCTATTATGGGCTAGATTTCCATGATCTAACCCCAAACTCCTTCCTCAACATCTCGGCATTTATTGTCGTGTGCGAGGCCTTCCTCCGCATTCCTCCCCACTTTGGATTGTGGCTCAAGATCTTCAAAGTGAAGCCGAAGGTGGTGGACGGCCAACACGTGGAGTGCGGCGATGCCATGGTGAGCAAGATGCCCAACGTCACATGGCCCAAAGGTACCTTCGTGGAGACTGTCAAGGAGTGGCAGAAGCTGTGGTTCTATATCACAGAGCCTCGCAGCACCGCTTGGGCCGCGGCTCCCGAATGCAAGTCTGGTGCCCCAATGCGTCTCACCTCCTAGCTAGAGAAGGGCCTGAACTGGTCTTCATCAGACGAGCTAATAGCGCTGCAAACGCGCATTCAAAGCATGGTGGACAAGAATGTCAAGCTCGTCAACGTGATCTAGGTGATGCTAGTTCGCCGGATCCTTCCATGCCAAAGCTGGACTTGCCATTTATGGGAGTTCGATCCGGCCAAGCACCAGACTCTGCAACAGTTCTACGGAACTACGCATGAGGACATCTGGAAGGTGCTCTTCACGGGCAAGGAGATGCCGCCGGCAACGACCGAGGACCATGGGCATGCCGTAGCCCATCCTGCCAGTCCGGTAAGTTTTTCCCATTTCAAGATGCATCCTTTACTTATTTGTTTAGCAAAGATACTTAGGCTTCACCATTCATTTTTCAGGGCTGGACGAAGAAGGCGGAGCGGATTCAGTGTGCGGCTCCGCTGCCCCAGGAACCAGTCATCCCGCTCTTGGCGAAGATGCTGGTTCCTGCGCGCTACAAGGCGCCAGAGAAGAAGGCCAAGAAGAAGGCCAAGGGGGCCAAGAGTGGCCCTCGCTGCAAGGGCGCTTCGGACAGGATGCCTGAAGACAACAAGACTCCCTCCGCCGCCGCCGAAGACGACTGCGAGGAGGAATAAAGCAGCTCTCCCCCTGAGGGGAGAAGGAAGAAGAGGGCGGCCTCCACAAATCTGGAGGCAGAGGCGTCCAAGAGGGGGAAGGGTTCCCTTGCGGATAACTCCTCTTGGGATG
>NC_041382.1:766146899-766163017 GCF_002162155.2 Triticum dicoccoides | reverse complement strand
AAAACCCTTATGCTTCCATATATCCGGATTCTCTTCTTCTTAATTTTAATATGTTGAATTATGCTATTGCAGTCCGGCCCACGACAGCTCCCCGCGATCCTCATCAGGAGGTTCGCTGGATTCAAAGGCGATGGCTAGCGAGTCCCCGCCGGCTGCTCCCTCTCCCAAGGCCAAGGCGACGATGAGGTGTTGTCTCAAAGGACCTTCTCGGGCCAAGGAGAGGTTCAGGAGGCCGTCGGGGCAGTGCCAGAGGGCGAAACCTTGGCCGCCGGACACATGGGGGAGCAGATCCCCATGGAGACTGGCGATGGGGGCCATGTTCAGTTCGGCCCCCAGCCGAATACAGTTCTGGCGACCTATATGGCTCCGAAATCCAGCAAGCAGCCTCCTTCAAGAGAAGGAGGTATGCCTATCCCGCCGGTCACCTCTGTCCAACCAGAGGCACCGGATAATCTACTGGAAGCGCTGAGAGGCGCTTCCATTATGGAGGAACACTGTATCCATATGGGTATGGTGATTGAGAGGGTTCATTCCGTCAAGAGTGGACTGACCGAGGCCTGCGGCAGCCTGCTAACAGGCTTTGAGGTAAGCGACGCAAAAGAAAAAGTCCTAGTATAGACAGTAGCCCCTGAGACACTGTCCGGAGTTCGAAAAAAAAGCCAGACAGAGGATCAATTTATTTTTGCAGGAAATTAACTAAGGTGTTTTATATGCATAAGCAGGCATCGTTGCTAGCCGCAACCTCTCATGCTGCGGAGGTCTCCGGACTAAAAGCAGAGTCTGGAGCGGGCCGAAGAAGAACTCGGCCTTGTAAAAAGGCAGCTGGAGGACAAGCAAGGTATGTTGTGACATGTTGTATATGTGGAAAGAATGAATGACGTATATTGATCGTAGTTCCATGATATTTGTAGGAGCGACGACCGAGGTTGAGGTCCTTAGAATGGCCCTGGCCGAGGCCGAGGAGAGATCTGCGAAGGAACAAGCCGCTCGTAAGAAGCATGAGTCCAGGCTTAATAAGGTCCAGCAAGAGCTCCAGGATGCCATGAAGAAATGCAAGATCTTGGAGCGCGATGTTTCGGCTCAAGAGACCGAACTCGCCAAGGCTCTCCAAAGCGCGGAAGAGGCCCGGGTTGAAGCCCAGGGCGCCCTCCAAGAGATCCAGGAGGCCAAGAAAATCATGGCAGGTAAGGCGTTTAGTATGCAAAGCAAGTATGTAAAGAAGAAGTATTTCTTACTAACCCGTATTTGGAGTTCTCCAGGGGCGTTTGCGGATCTGTTGTGAAGTGTTTCTGATGCTGCGGAATTCTTCCGAGCCAAAGAAGGGAGCTCAACGGAGAAGCTGTTCTGGTCGCAATACCTTGTGACAGAACATCTGGTGCCCTTTAGCGATCAGCTAAAGCAGCTGGTTGAGCTGCATAGGGTGGCCGAACTAGCCATGAAGGATTTAATGATCCGGTTGTGGCCTGCCGAAGCTATACCCAGCAGCTACTTTGGTCTCGTGAAGTGGCTGGTGAATGCCTGCCCTCGGCTGGACGTCGTACGCGGTCGATCTGCATCGAGGGCACGCGTACGGCCTTCGCCCGTGTCAAGGTGTGGTGGGCGAAGATGGACGCCATCAAGCTTGTGACCGAGGGACCACCTGAGGGCAAGGAGCACCGCACGCCCGAGCGGTATTTTAAAGACGTCCTAGAGGGGGTCTCGTATTGTGGCGACGCAATGTGCGCAAGACATTATTTTCGAATGAATACATTCATGTTGTCTCTGCTTTGTATGATGACACAAAGTCGTTATGTAATACAATACTTGTTTCAAAAAATTCACCTCCTGTGCGGCCGTGTTGTGTGAAATCTGAAAGTTGGCCAGTCGTCGGCTTTTGCCTCCATGTATGTAGTACGGGGTGTCCGGGATGTAATCTAAACACTCTTGACCCAATTGTTTGGTCCTTGAAGGAGGTGTTTAGCGCAACGAACCAGGCAATCGGACTATGCGGCTTTAGCACCCTGACTTAGCCATAGGAGTTTAACAATAAAAATATAGGCGCAGCCCCTAGTATCTGAGCTAGGATGTTGTAAACACCTGATCGGGTAAGTACCGATCCCTCGCGTAATGCGGAAAAAATATCTAGATTTGAGACCTCCGAAGAGCTGACCGGCTCTCGCCGCATCATAACAGTCAGTTTTTGGCTTTCTCTACTAAGGTGCTCATCCAGGTAAACCAGGGCACAATCGCAGTAGTTCTCCCTTTACTACCCTAGCCGATATAACGGAACGTAAGGTAGCAAGCACAGGAGCCAGGTAACCCAACTATTGACCAAAGTCATGATTCGGAACCAATGCATATAGTGCTAAATTTGGGGTGCCGAACTATATTGAAAAAAGTGTTCGGACTTTGTTGTCGTATTGCGGGGCACTATGAAGCCCCTGGCAAATTGAAACATACCAAAGTGTACGGGTGCTATTTGATAAAGTTATCAAAAAATAAAAGTAGAAAGGGTAGAGTAAGCTAGAGCCATAGAATTTGGGCAGCAAACTGTTTCCATTATAATTTGGTTAATATGTCAAAGCGCATTCGTACAAGTAGTGCAATAAGCAACAGGCTATTTAATATGCCACAACCAAGGGAGAGCTGCGTGTGGGTCCTGAAAATAGGTAAAGTGGTCGATTAAAGAGACCACCTGTAAATTCCCCTATACGTCCATGCTTACTGCCGTCTTGGTGTATTTATCCTTTGAAAGGACCTGTGATCAGGCCATCAAGGGAGGCCTGTGGAAAAGAAACCTGAAAAGGAGAAAAAAGGAAACAGGGAAAGTATGTGTGTCCGGGCGCGGTCGATCCATATTGTGGATCACAAGCTTGCTATGCCTCCGTCTATGCCCATGGTATTTTGAGTGAATAGTTATGTACGCGCGGTACAAATGCCGCCACTTGATCGGGACTAGGACGGAGGCCGAATTGCTAGTCGAGCTCTTGACGAGCCGAGCTGTCATGCTGTAGAATAGTCGAGACTCTCTTGACAGTGTCCGGGAGCTCGGCCGCCGAATTAAGGTTCTGCTTGAAAAGGCCGCTCTGTACTTTTGCTGCTAAGGCAGCGGTGTGCTCCTCGGTGAGGAGGGAGCGTTCCGTGTTTCCATTAACTGTTATGACGCCGCGTGGTCCGGGCATCTTGAGCTTGAGATAAGCATAGTGTGGTACCGCGTTGAATCAAGCAAATGCGGTTCGTCCAAGCAGTGTGTGATAGCCGCTGCGAAATGGGATGATATCGAAGATTAACTCTTCGCTTCGGAAGTTGTCCGGAGATCCGAAGACAACCTCTAGTGTGATTGAGCTCGTACAGCGGGCCTCTACACCTGGTATGACTCCTTTAAAGGTAGTCTTTGTGGGCTTGATCGGTGATGGATTAATGCCCATTTTCCGCATTGTATCCTGATAGAGCAGGTTGAGGCTGCTGCCGCCGTCCATTAGGACTCGCGTCAGGTGGAATCTATAAATTATTGGGTCAAGGACTAGTGCGGCCGAACCGCCGTGACGGATACTGGTCGGATGATCCCAACGGTCCAAGGTAATTGGGCATTATGACCATGGATTAAATTGTGGGGCGATTGGCTCTATCGCATAGACGTCCCTGAGCGCGCGCTTGTGCTCCCTCTTGGGGATGTGGGTAGCGTATATCATGTTCATCGTTTTACCTGAGGGTGAAACCTCTTGTGTGCCCCTGTGTTTGGTGGTCGGGGATCCTCATCATCGTCCTTGCTTTGTGATGCCTTCTCCTTGTTTTTGGCATTTAACTTGTCGGTCTGTTTAAAAACCCAACAATCCCTGTCGGCATGGTTGGCTAGTTTTTCGGGGGTGCCATGGATCTAGCACGGATGATCGAGTATGCAGTCCAAACTGGATGGTCCAAGGTTGTTTCTTTTATATGGCTTCTTCCGCTGACCGGACTTGGAGCCATTGAATCCGGCGTTGACTGTCGTGTCATCAGTATTATCACCATTGCTTCGACGTTTGTGCCTGTTGCGTCGGAGCTTTCCATTGTTGTTTTTGACCTCAGAGGTGCCTGCTTCGCTTGCCGTGTTTTTGCTACGGGCCAGCCAACTATCCTCACCTGCACAAAAGCGGGTCATGAGTGCCATGAGGGCTGCCATGGACTTCGACTTTTCTAGGCCGAGGTGGCGGGTGAGCCATTCATCGTGGATGATGTGTTTAAAGGCCGATAGGGCTTCGGCATCCGGACAGTCGACGATCTGGTTCTTTTTAGTTAGGAACCTAGTCTAGAATCTCCTGGCTAACTCTCTGGGCTGTTGAACTATGTGACTTAAGTCATCGGCATCTGGTGGCCGGACATATGTACCTTGGAAGTTTTCGCGGAAGGCGTCTTCCAAATCCTCCCAGCTGCCTATAGAGTTTTCAGGCAGACTGTTTAACCAGTGCTGAGCTGGCCCTTTGAGTTTTAACGGGAGGTATTTGATGGCATGGAGGTCATCTCCGCTGGCCATATGGATATGGAGAAGAAAATCCTCGATCCACACCGCGGGATCAGTTGTTCCATCGTATAATTCAATATTCATGGATTTAAACCCTTCTGGGAATACATGCTCCATTACTTTGTCAGTGAAGCAAAGAGAGTGTGCGGCGCCTCTATATCGGGCCACCTCGCGACGTAGCTCCGATGGAGTCCGTCTGCGGTGTTCGGCCCGGGCGTGACTAGGCTTGTCACGTCCGAATAGATAGCCATCTTCGCGTGTCGGGGCACGTCCTCGCGTTCCGTAGATCGAACTGGTATGTCCTGCTCTACTCTCTAGGTCCTGCCGAAGGTCATATGTATAACCCCGAGCTGTTTTGTCTGTGCTTTTACGGTGAGGTGGGGCGGGCTGGTATTCGGTTTGAGTTGCCGCTTTGTCCCGACCACGTGGTGGTCGGTGAAGGAAATATGCCCTAGAGGCAATAATAAAGTTATTATTTATTTCCTTATATCATGATAAATGTTTATTATTCATGCTAGAATTGTATTAACCGGAAACATAATACATGTGTGAATACATAGACAAACAGAGTGTCACTAGTATGCCTCTACTTGACTAGCTCGTTAATCAAAGATGGTTATGTTTCCTAACCATGGACAAAGAGTTATTATTTGATTAACGGGATCACATCATTAGTTGAATGATCTGATTGACATGACCCATTCCGTTAGCTTAGCACCTGATTGTTTAGTATGTTGCTATTGCTTTCTTCATGACTTATACATGTTCCTATGACTATGAGATTATGCAACTCCTGTTTACCGGAGGAACACTTTGTGTGCTACCAAACGTCACAACGTAACTGGGTGATTATAAAGGTGCTCTACAGGTGTCTCCAAAGGTACTTGTTGGGTTGGCGTATTTCGAGATTAGGATTTGTCACTCCAAATGTCGGAGAGGTATCTCTGGGCCCTCTCGGTAATGCACATCACTTAAGCCTTGAAAGCATTGAAACTAATGAGTTAGTTGCGGGATGATGTATTACGGAACGGGTAAAGAGACTTGTCGGTAACAAGATTGAACTAGGTATTGGATACCGACGATCGAATCTCGGGCAAGTAACATACCGATGACAAAGGGAACAACGTATGTTGTTATGCAGTCTGACCGATAAGGATCTTCGTAGAATATGTAGGAATCAATATGGGCATCCAGGTCCCGCTATTGGTTATTGACCGGAGACGTGTCTCGGTCATGTCTACATTGTTCTCGAACCGTAGGGTCCGCACACTTAACGTTACGATGACAGTTATTATGAGTTTATGTATTTTGATGTACCGAAGGTTGTTAGGAGTCCCGCATGTGATCATGGACATGAGGAGGAGTCTCGAAATGGTCGAGATATAAAGATCGATATATTGGAAGCCTATATTTGGACATCGGAATCATTCCGGGTGAAATCGGGATTTTACCGGAGTACCGGGGGATTACCGGAACCCCCCCCCCCCCGGGGGGGTTTATTGGGCCTACATGGGCCATAAGGGAGAAGAGGAGGGCCGGCCTGGGCAGGCCGCGCGCCCCCTCCCCCCCTAGTCTGAATAGGACAAGGAAGGGGGGGCGGCGCCCCCCTTTCCTCTTCCCCTTCCCCCTTTCCTTCTCCAACAAGGCAAGAGGGGGGAGTCCTACTCCCGGTGGGAGTAGGACTCCTCCAGGCGCACCCCAAGGGGGCTGGCCGCACCTCCCCCTCCCTCCTTTATATACGGGGGTAGGGGGCACCCTAGAACACACAAGTTGATCTTTGTGATCGTTCCTTAGCCGTGTGCGGTGCCCCCCTCCACGATATTACACCTCGGTCATATTGTAGCAGTGCTTAGGCGAAGCCCTGCGACGGTTGAACATCAAGATCGTCACCACGCCGTCGTGCTGATAGAACTCCTCCCCGAAGCTTTGCTGGATCGGAGCCCGGGGAGCGTCATCGAGCTGAACGTGTGCCAAGAACTCGGAGGTGCCGGAGTAACGGTGCTTGGATCGGTTGGACCGGGAAGACGTACGACTACTTCCTCTACGTTGCGTCAACGCTTCCGCTTCGATCTACGAGGGTACGTAGACAACACTCTCCCCTCTCGTTGCTATGCATCACCATGATCTTGCGTGTGCGTAGGAATTTTTTTGAAATTACTACGTTCCCCAACAGTGGCATCCGAGCCAAGGTTTTATGGTTTGATGTTATATGCACGAGTAGAACACAAGTGAGTTGTGGGCGATATAAGTCATACTGCTTACCAGCATGTCATACTTTGGTTCGGCGGTATTGTTGGATGAAGCGGCCTGGACCGACATTATGCGTACGGTTACGCGAGACTGGTTCTACCGCCGTGCTTTGCACACAGGTGGCTAGCGGGTGTCAGTTTCTCCAACTTTAGTTGAACCGAGTGTGGCTACGCCCGGTCCTTGCGAAGTTTAAAACAACACCAACTTGACAAACTATCGTTGTGGTTTTGATGCGTAGGTGAGATTGGTTCTTGCTTAAGCCCATAGCAGCCACGTAAAACTTGCAACAACAAAGTAGAGGATGTCTAACTTGTTTTTGCAGGGCGTGTTGTGATGTGATATGGTCAAGACATGATGCTAAATTTTATTGTATGAGATGATCATGTTTTGTAACCGAGTTATCGGCAACTGGGAGGAGCCATATGGTTGTCGCTTTATTGTATGCAATGCAATCGCCCTGTAATGCTTTACTTTATCACTAAGCGGTAGCGATAGTCGTAGAAGCATAAGATTGGCGAGACGACAACGATGCTACGATGGAGATCAAGGTGTCGCGCCGGTGACGATGGCAATCATGAAGGCGCTTCGGAGATGGAGATCACAAGCACAAGACGATGATGGCCATATCATATCACTTATATTGATTGCATGTGATGTTTATCTTTTATGCATCTTATCTTGCTTTGATTGACGGTAGCATTTTAAGATGATCTCTCACTAATTATTAAGAAGTGTTCTCCCTGAGTATGCACCGTTGCCAAAGTTCGTCGTGCCCAGACACCACATGATGATCGGGTGTGATAAGCTCTACGTCCATCTACAACGGGTGCAAGCCAGTTTTGCACACGCAGAATACTCGGGTTAAACTTGACGAGCCTAGCATATGCAGATATGGCCTCGGAACACGGAGACCGAAAGGTCGAGCATGAATCATATAGTAGATATGATCAACATAATGATGTTCACCATTGAAAACTAATCCATTTCACGTGATGATCGGTTATGGTTTAGTTGATTTGGATCACGTGATCACTTAGAGGATTAGAGGGATGTCTATCTAAGTGGGAGTTCTTAAGTAATATGATTAATTGAACTTAAATTTATCATGAACTTAGTACCTGATAGTATCTTGCTTGTCTATGTTGATTGTAGATAGATGGCCCGTGCTGTTGTTCCGTTGAATTTTAATGCGTTCCTTGAGAAAGCAAAGTTGAAAGATGATGGTAGAAACTACGTGGACTGGGTCCGTAACTTGAGGATTATCCTCATTGCTGCACAGAAAAGTTACGTCCTGGAAGCACCGCTGGGTGCCAGGCCTGCTGCTGATGCAACTGACGACGTTAAGAACGTCTGGCAGAGCAAAGCTGAGGACTACTCGATAGTTCAATGTGCCACGCTTTACGGCTTAGAACCGGGACTTCAACGACGTTTTGAACGTCATGGAGCATATGAGATGTTCCAGGAGTTGAAGTTAATATTTCAAAAGAATGCCTGGATTGAGAGATATGAAGTCTCCAATAAGTTCTATAGCTGCAAGATGGAGGAGAATAGTTCTGTCAGTGAGCATATACTCAAGATGTCTGGGTATTGTAATCACTTGATTCAACTGGGAGTTACACTTCCGGATGATAGCGTCATTGACAGAATTCTCCAATCACTTCCACCAAGCTACAAGAGCTTCGTGATGAACTATAATATGCAAGGGATGGATAAGACAATTCCCGAGCTCTTCGCAATGCTAAAGGCTGCGGAGGTAGAAATCAAGAAGGAGCATCAAGTGTTGATGGTCAATAAGACCACTAGTTTCAAGAAAAAGGGCAAAGGGAAGAGAAAGGGGAACTTCAAGAAGAAGATCAAGCAAGTTGCTGCTTAGGAGAAGAAACCCAAGTCTGGACCTAAGCCTAAAACTGAGTGCTTCTACTGCAAGCAGACTGGTCACTGGAAGCGGAACTGCCCCAAGTATTTGGCGTATAAGAAGGATGGCAAGGTGAACAAAGGTATATGTGATATATATGTTATTGATGTGTACCTTACTAGAGCTCGCAGTAGCACCTGGGTATTTGATACTGGTTCTGTTGCTAATATTTGCAACTCAAAACAGGGACTACGGATTAAGCGAACACTGGCAAAGGACGAGGTGACGATGCGCGTGGGAAATGGTTCCATAGTCGATGTGATCGCGGTCGGCACGCTACCTCTACATCTACCTTCGGGATTAGTATTAGACCTAAATAATTGTTATTTGGTGCCAGCGTTGAGCATGAACATTATATCTGGATCTTGTTTAATGCGAGACGGTTATTCATTTAAATCAGAGAATAATGGTTGTTCTATTTATATGAGTAATATCTTTTATGGTCATGCACCCTTGAAGAGTGGTCTATTTTTGATGAATCTCGATAGTAGTGATACACATATTCATAATGTTGAAGCCAAAAGATGCAGAGTTGATAATGATAGTGCAACTTATTTGTGGCACTGCCGTTTAGGTCATATTGGTGTAAAGCGCATGAAGAAACTCCATACTGATGGACTTTTGGAACCACTTGATTATGAATCACTTGGTACTTGCGAACCGTGCCTCATGGGCAAGATGACTAAAACGCCGTTCTCCGGTACTATGGAGAGAGCAACAGATTTGTTGGAAATCATACATACAGATGTATGTGGTCCGATGAATGTTGAGGCTCATGGCGGATATCGTTATTTTCTCACCTTCACAGATGATTTAAGCAGATATGGGTATATCTACTTAATGAAGCATAAGTCTGAAACATTTGAAAAGTTCAAAGAATTTCAGAGTGAAGTTGAAAATCATCGTAACAAGAAAATAAAGTTTCTACAATCTGATCGTGGAGGAGAATATTTGAGTTACGAGTTTGGTCTGCATTTGAAACAATGCGGAATAGTTTCACAGCTCACGCCACCCGGAACACCACAGCGTAATGGTGTGTCCGAACGTCGTAATCGTACTTTACTTGATATGGTGCGATCTATGATGTCTCTTACAGATTTACCGCTATCGTTTTGGGGTTATGCTTTAGAGACGGCCACATTCACATTAAATAGGGCACCATCAAAATCTGTTGAGACGACAACTTATGAACTGTGGTTTGGCAAGAAACCAAAGTTGTCGTTTCTTAAAGTTTGGGGCTGTGATGCTTATGTGAAAAAGCTTCAACCTGATAAGCTCGAACCCAAATCGGAGAAATGTGTCTTCATAGGATACCCAAAGGAGACTGTTGGGTACACCTTCTATCACAGATCCGAAGGCAAGACATTCGTTGCTAAGAATGGATCCTTTCTAGAGAAGGAGTTTCTCTTGAAAGAAGTGAGTGGGAGGAAAGTAGAACTTGATGAGGTAACTGTACCTGCTCCCTTATTGGAAAATAGCACATCACAGGAACCGGTTTATGTGACGTCTGAACCAATTAGTGAGGAAGTTGATGATGATGATCATAGAACTTCAGATCAAGTTACTACAGAACCTCGTAGATCAACCAGAATAAGATCCGCACCAGAGTGGTACGGCAATCCCGTTCTGGAAGTCATGCTACTAGATCATGATGAACCTACGAACTATGAAGAAGCGATGGTGAGCCCAGATTCCGCAAAATGGCTTGAAGCCATGAAATCTGAGATGGGATCCATGTATGAGAACAAAGTGTGGACTTTGGTTGACTTGCCCGATGATCGGCAAGCAATTGAGAATAAATGGATCTTCAAGAAGAAGACTGATGCTGACTGTAATATTACTGTCTACAAAGCTCGACTTGTTGCAAAAGGGTTTCGACAAGTTCAAGGGATTGACTACAATGAGACCTTCTCACCCGTAGCGATGCTTAAGTCTGTCCGAACCATGTTAGAAATTGCCGCATTTTATGATTATGAAATTTGGCAAATGGATGTAAAAGCTGCATTCCTGAATGGGTTTTTGGAGGAAGAGTTGTATATGATGCAACCAGAGGGTTTTATCGATCCAAAGGGAGCTAACAAAGTGTGCAAGCTCCAGCGATCCATTTATGGACTGGTGCAAGCCTCTCGGAGTTGGAATAAACGCTTTGATAGTGTGATCAAAGCATTTGGGTTTATACAGACTTTTGGAGAAGCCTGTATTTACAAGAAAGTGAGTGGGAGCTCTATGGAATTTCTAATATTATTTGTGGATGACATATTATTGATAGGAAATGATATAGAATTTCTGGATAGCATAAAGGGATACTTGATTAAGAGTTTTTCAATGAAAGACCTCGGTGAAGCTTCTTACATATTGGGCATTAAGATCTATAGAGATAGATCAAGACACTTAATTGGACTTTCACAAAGCACATACCTTGACAAAGTTTTGAAGAAGTTCAAAATGGATCAAGCAAAGAAAGGGTTCTTGCCTGTATTGCAAGGTGTGAAGTTGAGTAAGACTCAATGCCCGACCACTGTAGAAGATAGAGAGAAAATGAAAGATGTTCCCTATGCTTCAGCCATTGGCTCTATCATGTATGCAATGATGTGTACCATACCTGATGTGTGCCTTGCTATAAGTTTAGCAGGGAGGTACCAAAGTAATCCAGGAGTGGATCACTGGACAGCGGTCAAGAACATCCTGAAGTACCTGAAAAGGACTAAGGATATGTTTCTCGTATATGGAGGTGACAAAGAACTCATCGTAAATGGTTACGTTGATGCAAGCTTTGACACTGATCCGGACGATTCTAAATCGCAAACCGGATACGTGTTTACATTAAACGGTGGAGCTGTCAGTTGGTGCAGTTCTAAACAAAGCGTCGTGGCGAGATCTACGTGTGAAGCAGAATACATAGCTGCTTCAGAAGCAGCAAATGAACGAGTCTGGATGAAGGAGTTCATATCCGATCTAGGTGTCATACCTAGTGCATCGGGTCCAATGAAAATCTTTTGTGACAATACTGGAGCGATTGCCTTAGCGAAGGAATCCAGATTTCACAAGAGAACCAAGCACATCAAGAGACGCTTCAATTCCAGTCGTGATCTAGTCCAGGTGGGAGACATAGAGATTTGCAAGATACATACGGATCTGAGTGTTGCAGACCCATTGACTAAGCCTCTTCCACGAGCAAAACATGATCAGCACCAAGGCTCCATGGGTGTTAGAATCATTACTGTGTAATCTAGATTATTGACTCTAGTGCAAGTGGGAGACTGAAGGAAATATGCCCTAGAGGCAATAATAAAGTTATTATTTATTTCCTTATATCATGATAAATGTTTATTATTCATGCTAGAATTGTATTAACCGGAAACATAATACATGTGTGAATACATAGACAAACAGAGTGTCACTAGTATGCCTCTACTTGACTAGCTCGTTAATCGAAGATGGTTATCTTTCCTAACAATGAACAAAAGAGTTGTTATTTGATTAATGGGATCACATTATTAGAAGAATGATGTGATTGACTTGACCCATTCCGTTAGCTTAGCACTCGATCGTTTAGTATGTTGCTATTGCTTTCTTCATGACTTATACATGTTCCTATGACTATGAGATTATGCAACTCCCGTTTGCCAGAGGAACACTTTGTGTGCTACCAAACGTCACAACGTAACTGGGTGATTATAAAGGTGCTCTACATGTGTCTCCAAAGGTACTTGTTGGGTTGGCGTATTTCGATATTAGGATTTGTCACTCCGAATGTCGGAGAGGTATCTCTGGGCCCTCTCGGTAATGCACATCACTTAAGCCTTGCAAGCATTGCAACTAATGAGTTAGTTGCGGGATGATGTATTACTAAATGAGTAAAGAGACTTGCCGGTAACGAGACTGAACTAGGTATTGGATACTGACGTTCGAATCTCGGGCAAGTAACATACCGATGACAAAGGGAACAACGTATGTTGTTATGCGGTCTGACCGATAAAGATCTTCGTAGAATATGTAGGAACCAATATGGGCATCCAGGTCCCGCTATAGGTTATTGACCGGAGACGTGTCTCGGTCATGTCTACATTGTTCTCGAACCGTAGGGTCCGCACGCTTAACGTTACGATGAGAATTATTATGAGTTTATGTATTTTGATGTACCGAAGGTTGGAGTCCCGGATGTGATCATGGACATGACGAGGAGTCTCGAAATGGTCGAGACATAAAGATCGATATATTGGAAGCCTATATTTGGACATCGGAATCATTCCGGGTGAAATCGGGATTTTACCGGAGTACCGGGGGGTTACCGGAACCCCCCCGGGGGTTATTGGGCCTACATTGGCCATAAGGGAGAAGAGGAGGGCTGGCCAGGGCAGGCCGCGCGCCCCCTCCCCCCCTAGTCCGAATAGGACAAAGAAGGGGGGCGGCGCCCCCCTTTCCTCTTCCCCTTTCCCCTTTCCTTCTCCAACAAGGCAAGAGGGGGGAGTCCTACTCCCGATGGGAGTAGGACTCCTCCAGGCGCACCCCAAGGGGGCCGGCCGCACCTCCCCCTCCCTCCTTTATATACGGGGGCAGGGGGGCTCGCTAGAACACACAAGTTGATCTTCGTGATCGTTCCTTAGCTGTGTGCGGTGCCCCCCTCCACGATATTACACCTCGGTCATATTGTAGCAGTGCTTAGGCGAAGCCCTACGACAGTTGAACATCAAGATCGTCACCACGCCGTCGTGCTGACGGAACTCCTCCCTGAAGCTTTGCTGGATCGGAGCCCGGGGAGCGTCATCGAGCTGAACGTGTGCCAAGAACTCGGAGGTGCCGGAGTAACGGTGCTTGGATCGGTTGGACCGGGAAGACGTACGACTACTTCCTCTATGTTGCGTCAACGCTTCCGCTTCGGTCTACGAGGGTACGTAGACAAAACTCTCCCCTCTCGTTGCTATGCATCACCATGATCTTGCGTGTGCGTAGGAAATTTTTTGAAATTACTACGTTCCCCAACAGTCGGTCAGCCGCATTGCGTGATGATGGTATTGGCTCTGGCGCTTCATCATCAAACTGAGGTAGCAATTTGCGCTTCGGGTAACTTTTGGCTAGGTGTTTCAGGCCGTATTCTTCGGCTGCTAGGACATCCGTCCATCTATCATTGAGAAGATCTTGGTCAGCTTGAAGCTGCTGCTGCTTCTTTTTCATGCTCATTGTAGTGGCTATTAGCCGGCGCTTAAAGCACTCCTCCTCGAGAGGTTCCTCAGGCACGATAAAATCCTCGTTGCCGAGGCTCACCTCATCCTTGGAGAGTGGAAGATAATTACTGTCCCCCGAGTCGTCGTTTGTGACCTCTTCATCAGGGCTAACTTGCTCATTTTCCCGTTCCTCCTGTCGGGAAGTTATCTAAACGGGGTCTTCATTATCTTCGGCATCGTCTGGAGTATTGTTTTCTCCCGTGCTGGTATTGCTGTCTTTTCCATGACGTGACTTAGAGCGGCGCCGCTGACGCCGGCGCTTTGGCTGTGTCTCAGGAGGTTTATCCTCGACAGGATCTTCTTTGTCATCGTTGTTAGTTCTTGTAGGTGTATCCACCATGTACACATCGTAAGAGGAGGTGGCCGTCCAGCGTGAGGTAACCGGCGGGTTTTGGCCCTGCTCCTCATCGGCATCGTCGTCCATACCGCCGATGTCTTCGGAGCCGTAATTGAGCATGTCAGTTAAATCTCCGACAGTGGCTATTAAGTGGGCGGTGGTGGGAAGCGAAGTTCTCCGTCATCAGCCTCCAGTTTGAATCAGATATAATTGGGCTACGAGCCCCCCGCTAAGGATAGTGCTTTTAATGAGTTTAACATGTCGCCAAAAGGTGAGTGCCAAAAAATGTCCGCGGAGCTGAATTCAATGATCGATGACTGATCGAGCTCGACGCACGTGGACGCACATGGTTCGGGAATGTGTAGCCAGAAACAAGTTTGAGGCTCCGGTGACACAGATTCCACTCGTGGTTGGGTCTGTGTGCGGCTTTGACGCTGCTGGGACTGCGGCATCCATGGCGGGGTTAAGCTTCCCGTATTTGGATGGCGCGATCTGCTCCGGAACTAAGGCCAGAGCAGTTACAGGTGCTATCTCCTCGGTATGGTCCGATGACAGATTTAAGTCATGTTCATCGTGGTGACGGGGAGCAGCTGCCGTGGTATCGAATCCGTCGAAGATCAAGTCTCCGCGGATATCCTCGACGTAGTTTAGGCTCACGAATCTGACCTGACGGCCAGGGGCGTAGCTATCGATCTGCTCCAGATGGCCAAGCGAGTTGGCCCGTAGTGCGAAGCCGCCGAACATGAAGATCTGTCCGGGGAGGAAGACTTCTCCTTGGACAGCATTGTTGTAGATGATTGAAGGGGCCATCAAACCTTTTGAGGACGGCACAGTGGAACTCACAATTAAAGCACCAATGTCGGTGTCAAAACCGGTGGATCTCGGGTAGGGGGTCCCGAACTGTGCGTCTAAGGTCGATGGTAACAGGAGACAGGAGACACAATGTTTACCCAGGTTCGGGCCCTCTCTATGGAGGTAATACCCTACTTCCTGCTTTATTGATCTTGATGAATATGAGTATTACAAGAGTTGATCTACCACGATATCGTAATGGCTAAACCCTAGAAGTCTAGCCTATATGACTATGATTATGATCGTCCTTCGGACTAAGCCCTCCAGTTTATATAGACACCGGAGGGGACTAGGGTTGTACAAAGTTGGTTATACAGAAAGTAATGTTCATATTTGGATGACAAGCTTGCCTTCCACGCCACGGAGAGTCCCGTCCGGACAAGGGAGGGAGTCTTCGGTCTTGTATCTTCACAGCCCACTAGTCCGGCCCATGTCCAACTGGCCGGACGCCCAAGGACCCCTTAGTCCAGGACTCCCTCAACGGCCCCCCCAAGACCGCATGCCCACGTACGACACAGGGAGCTACAGCTATAGCACCCTGTGCGCACAGGCGTGTACCGTGTGCATGGGCCCAACTTACCCCGTGCGCACGGGCCCTAGAGGATGGCCGGCTGATGCGGGCTCTTGGGCCTCCACTTCGCATCCACTTCATCTCCTACTTACCCAAGCCTATATAATTCGTACCTAGGGTCATGTTTAGGGTTAGCAAAGATATAGATGAGAATTTGAGAGCTTTTCTCCTTCTACCACCTCCATTGAAGATCAGGGCCTGTTTGGAGGAGATCCACTTATGGATATCAAGACCTCCATCTTGGAGAAGACTACCATCATCAAGACCTCATCTCCTAGCAGTGGGAATAACGTATCCATTGTATCTCTCCTTTGATTGTGTTTGTGAACTTGTGGATCTTGTGTTGCTATTCTAGTGGATGTGTAATCGGGTATTGTTGGAGTGATTTCCTCTTTGTGACTTCTTCCTTTTCCCCCTCCAAGTGTGAAAATATCCATCATAGGGTTCCACCCTATATCATCTTGGTATCATGAGCAAGGTTGATTCAC